>NW_016821253.1:607188-640623 GCF_001698545.2 Rhinopithecus bieti | reverse complement strand
AAAAAAAAAAAAAAAAAAAAAAAAAAAAAAAAAAAAAAGGAAAAGAATAATACTGCCCTCATACAGTGAACTGGGACGTGTTTTTTCATTTTCTTTTTTGGAAAAGTTTATAAACTATTGGTAATAACTCCTTAAATGTTTGCTAGAACTTACCAGTGAGGTCATGTGGCACTTTGTTTTTCTTTGTAAGGAGCTTTTAAAGTTTCGATGCAACGTCATCAGTCTCAGTAAGTCTGTTCAGATTTCTATTTATTTGTGAGTTTGTTTCACTACTTTTTTGCTTTTCTAGAAATGTGTCTATTTAATCGAAGTTACCCAGCTTGGCATTTGATCATTTTTAGTATTCACTTATTTCCCTTCTATTTCTATAAGGTTGAGAGTGATATCTCTTCTTTAACCCTTCATTTTCATAATTGGAATCTTCTCTCTGTTTTTCTTAGCCAGTGTTATGGGATGAAATGTGTCCTCCAAAATTCATAGATCGACACCCCAAGCCCCATGGTGACTGTATCTGGAGACAGGCCCTTTAAAGAGGCTACTAAAGTTCAATGAGGTCAGAAGTGTGAGTCCCTAATCCAACAGGACTGGTGTCCTTCTAAGAAGCAGCAGTCCCCATCAACAGAGGAAAGGCCGTGTGAGGGCACAGTGAGAATGTGGCCATCTACAAGCCAAGGAGAAAGATGTCAGGAGAAGCCAAACGTGTAGATACCTTGATATTGGGTGTTTAGGCTCCAGAACTGTGACAGAAGGAATTTCTGTTGATTAAGCTGCCCAGCATGTGGTGTTTTGTTCTGGCAGTCCTAGCAGACTAAATCAACTTTTGTGTTGATTTTTCAAAGAACTGACTTTTGGTTTTGTAGATTTTGTGACTATTGATTTTCTATTGTCTGTTTCATTTATTTCTGCTGTAATTATTATTTCCTTCTTCCTGCTTGCTTAAGGCTTAGTTTATTACTTTTCCTTAAGATTTTTTTTTTAAACTAGAAGCTTAATCAGTTTGAGATTTCTTATTTGTTGGTTTGTTTATTTATTTATTTATTTAGAGACAGTCTCACTCTCGTCATCCAGGCTGGAGTGCAGTGGTGTGATTTCGGCTCACTGCAACATCCACCTCCCAGGTTCAAGTGATTCTCCTTTCTCAGCCTCACGAGTAGCTGGGATTACAGGCACCTGCCACCATGCCTGTCTAACTTTTGTATTTTTAGTAGAGATGGAGTTTTGCCATGTTGGCCAGGCTGGTCTCAAACTCCTGACCTCAGGTGGTCTACCTGCATCGGCCTCCCAAAGTGCTGGGATTACAGGAATGAGGCACCGTGCCCAGCCTGGTGCCTGGTGGAAAAAAATTTTCTCTTTTTTTTTTAATATGGATATTTTCAACTATCAATTTTATACTTCAAGTTTACTGCTCTGGTATTCCATAGTTTTGGTACTTTTTGTTTTTGTATTTATTCATGTTATTTTCTAATTTCTGTTATAATTTCTTCTTTTTGACCCATTGGTTATTTAAGAGTGTGTTGCTTTGTTCCCACATATTTGTAAATTTGTCAATTTTCTTTCTATAATTGATTTATAATTTCATTCTACTGTGGTCAGAGGACAGCCTTTATCTGATGTGGATCCTGCTAAATTTGCTGACTCATGTAAATTATCCTAGCATATGATCAGCCCCTGGGAAGGGTCTCTGTCCTCATGAGAAGGATGAGTATTCTGCAACTGTCGGGTGAGTGTCCTTCAGATGTCGGTTAGATATAATTGGCCCATAGTGTTATTCAAGACTTTCCTCTCTTTGTTTTTCTGTTCTTTATTGATAGTGAATTTTGACATCTCCAACTATTTTTGAATTGTCTGTTTCTCTCTTCAATTTTGTTAGTTTTGTTTTATTTGTTTTGGGGCTTTTGTTTTCATTTCACATATTCCCCTTCACTTTTGAAAGACAGTTACACCGAATACAAGATTTTTGGTTGACATTATTTTTTCTTTCAGTGCAATGAATTATTCAATTCAATGCCTCTTGTCTATATTGTTTCTGATGAGAATTTATCTGTAACTATATTTATATTCCCTTGTACATAATGTGTTGCTTTTCTCTTGCAGCTTTCAAGGTTCTTTCTTTGTCTCTTGTTTGTTTGTTTTGACCATATGTCTGAGTGTTAATATCCTTGTGTTTATACCACATGGAGTTCATTGGACTTCTTGGATGTGTTTGTTATTTTTTAAAACTATGTTGTAAAGCATTCAGTTATTATTTCTTTAAATATTTTAGCCCCTTTCTATGTCTCTTCTTGTTTTGGGACTGCTATGTGCATAGTTGGTGCACTTTATAGTGTCCCACAGTTCTCTAAAGTTTTATTCATTTTTTCTTATTATTATTCCAAATAAATAATTTCTACTAATTTATCTTTGCCTTTGCTCATCATGCTGTTCAAATATGGTTCAACAGCTCAAAAATGCTGTTAAGCCCCTCTTATGAATTCTTCATTTGGGTTAAGAAAATTTTCAACTCCACTATTTTAATTTTGTTCTTTTAGTAGTTTATGTAATTTTATTGATGTTCTGTATTTGATGATGCATTGGCACTGTCCTTTGAATTATTTTAAAAAACCACTTTATAGCGGTATTAGTGGCATGTTAAAAGCTGTATATACACACACACACAGACACACACACACACACACACACATATATATATAATGTATAAAATGGAATTAATTTGGGAATAAGTATATACCTGTGAAATCATCACCCGAATTGAGGTCATAATTATTTTCATAACCTCCTGGTTTTCTCCAAACCCCTGTCTTCTTGTTTTCCTTCTTATTCTTGTTCTTCTTTTTCTCTTTTGAGACAGGGTCTTGCTGTGTCATCCAGGCTGGAGTGCAGTGGTGCGATCTCAGCTCACTGCAATCTCTGCCTCCCTAGGTTCAAGCGATTCTCCTGTCTCAGTCTCCTGAGTAGCTGGGATTACAGGCACATGCCGCCATGCCTGGCTAATTTTTTGTATTTTAGTAATGATGGGTTTTCACCGTGTTGCCTAAGCTGGTCTCAAACTCCTGAGCTCAGGCAATCCACCCGCCTTGGCCTCCCAAAGTGCTGGGATTACAGGCATGAGCCACCACACCTGGCCTTTTTCTTCTTATTATTAGTAATAACCCTTAATATAAGATCTACTGTACAGCAAATTTTAAGTATACAATATAATATTGTTAACCATATATGCTGCACTGTTGTAGCTCTCCAGAAATTATTTATCTTGCATAAAAGAAACTTTGTACTTTTGGCTATCACATCTCCATTGCTCTTTTACCTTAGCCCCTGGAAACCACCATTCAGGTGAGGCCTGAACACCCGGCCCGTGAACATTGATTCGGTCCTGACAACTCCACCTGGGGAGGGGGAGATTCCACAAGGGATTTCCTAGTGGGCCAATTGTGAGAGGTATGTAGGGTTTTAAAAAATCTTTGTAGCTATTGTATTTAGAAATAAAATGGGAGGCAGGTTGGCCTGACGCATTTTCCAGCTTGACTTACCTTTGCTGAGTGATTTTGGGGTCCCAAAATGTATGTTCTGTCCGTCATGAAGGGCCCCAGCCTATCCCATCTTGGTGGGGGGTGGGGCCTGACCTGGAGCTACAGCTGGCAACGGGAGTGGCTTCAGCCCCTCGACCACCCTAACATCTGGCACTGTCTGGGGGCTCCCCGGGCTCAGGAACGCCCACCTCTGTGGCCAGGAGCCGGGCTCAGCCACATCCCTGCAACTTCTCTGAGACACCATCCAGCTATGCCAAGGCCTGACGGTGGCTCCATATTTCCTGCCAATGGCCGTGCTATTAACTTGTGAGTAAATGTGCGTCATTCGTACATGTCTAAAACTTGATGGGGAGATGCTAGTCGCATAAATTCTATTATTTGGAAGAAATATTTTATAAAGATGGACTATTCACATTTAAAGCTTCCTCAGAGAAATCCACGATCAGAATTCTACAGTTGAGCAATTAAAGCTGAAGACTAATATTGGAATGGTGGATTTGTACGGAGACATAAAACCAACAGGTTCAAATACCTGAAAAGAATACACTTAAGAACTGTTTTACAGTTGATAGATCCATATGTTTTGCAAATTGAATGGCTGTAGAAATTTTTATGCAAATATAAATGGCAAAGTTGAAGAAGTTCATTTCTAGGGAAAGTCAGGAACTTTCTGAGGAAACTGCTTTTAAACACTTTCCAAGCCTTCTATAATGTGAAAATAATGGCTGTTGATGGAAAATTCAAGCCTTTAATGACAGGCAATTTTATGTCTGTGCTGCCTTTTGTGAAGGTGGTCCTTCTCTCTTTAGGTTCTTTAGATTTCTTTATGTTCTTACAGAGTAAGCAGAATTGCATACCAAATCCAATAACAGATACAGTTTTTTTAATGCCTTGAAATTAGGTTTTATAGCAGATTGAGGAAAAAATAATTTCTCTTTAAAACTGAACAGACATAGAAAAAAGAAAATTAAGCCTCTTGTTTTCCTGCCTGAAAGTGTGGGTCAAATTCTTCTGTTTATCTGTCCAAGCGCCCCACAGAGTTCAGTTAATGGACATTTTAAGTATACACTTGTGAAGTAGGGCGTAATGTTTGTGAGGAGCAGGCTTTTACATCCTCAGTGGTTCCTCCTGCTGTGGACGGTGAAGAGCCCCCTGCACACCTCAGTGGACCTGAGTCAATGCAAAGACCCGCCCTCGCTTCCTTTCTCCAGGAAAGAGAAAACCACTGCTTTGCGAAAGACAGCAGAGATGGTCAATTGCCTGTCATTAAATCCACGGTTTTCCCAGGGACAGCCGTTATTTTCACATTATGTCATCACAGGCTTGGAAGGGATCTGAAGTCCCCTCAGAAGGTCCGTGACTGTCCACAGAAACGAACTTCAATTTAACAAGCCTCTGACCCCTCTATTGTCCTTATAAAAAGGTATTTACGTCGAAGGCATATTCACATGCAAATTTAACAATCCAATCACATCCTTTTCTTACAGACAAAGAAAGCTCACACTGGCCATTGCTGTTTCCCTCTCCTTTACGAATCACTTCACCCTCTGACCAGATCCCCTCACAGTCACTTTCTAGAACTCAGTCTGGTGCCAGCTATCTTGATGGACAGAAAACTACATTTACAAATCAAATCAAGTGTGTTCTGTTTTCCATCCAAATAAATCTGGAGCACTTTCTGTTTCTCTGGATGCTCTTAAAACTACCTTTTAGCTATGCCATAGCACACAAATTCAAAATGCCCTCAAATGTTTAATCATCTTTTATTGTCTTTTTTTTGTTGTTAAGTTCATGAATCCCTACAAATGTAAAATAAAAAGGCAATGGATATAGTTGAAGGAGGGTTTGGGTTCTTTATGAGGAATGAAGGTTCTGAGTTATCTGACATCTCCCTTTGACACTCTGCCTGAGTACATTCCTATGTGCAATAAATATAGACGAACCCTCAGGAAACTTTGCCAGACTCTCCCATCCTGAATACGTATTCCCAAAGAGAGGAAACCTCATTTCCTCTCAGGCTTTCACCCAGGCTTGGCCCACAAACCTTACAGATGGTCGTAAAAAACACACACACATGCACACACATATACAGACATACACACATGTACAACTCCCTTGCACACACGCACACACAGGTACATACACATACGCACAGATATATGCACACATGCATATGCAGAGATACACACACGTACACACAGGTATACACACACACACACAGGTATACACACACGCACACAGGTATATACACACACGCACACACAGGTATATACACACACGCACACACAGGTATATACACACACCCCCACACAGGAATATACACACATGTACACACAGGTATATACACACATGCACACACAGGTATACACACACAGGTATGTATACACACGCACACACAGGTAGGTATATACACACATGCACACACGTACAGACATACACAAGTACTCCCGCACACATGTACACAGATACACACATGCACTACACCCCTGCACACACAGGTATATACACACAGGTACAGACATGCACAAGTATTCCCCCACATAGGTACACATATACACATATGCACTGCACCCTTGCACACATGCACACACAGGCATATGCACAACGCACACACATGTACACACATGCATACACAGGTACGGACATGCATAAACACTCCCACACACATACACACAGGCATGCACATAAACATGTGCACTACACCCACACACACATGCACACACCTGTATAGACATGCACACAAGCACACACAGGTATATACACACAGGCACAAGCACTCCCACACACATGTATGCACATGCACACACATACATACACACACTACACCCCTGCACACATGCACACATAGATATATACACCTGGGGAGGGGCTGGGGGACAGACTGTCCAGCAGGGGTGTGTGGGCTCCCGGAGTGAGCCCTGGAATTGGACCCAGGCGGTCTGAGCTCACACTTTAATGAGTTGACCCCGTGGGACTGAGAGCAGCCTGGACCCTGCCTTCTCTGGCCCTAAAGACAAAAGTGTTTCTACCATGAGATCATTGTGAGATACAAATAAAATGGTGAGTGTTCCTTAACTCGCACAGAGCATTTTGGTTCCTAAGAACAAGAGCTAGCTGTCGCCGGCGGTCACTGTGCTGCTTGTGGGGTCTCGCTTTTCACCCCAGCATCCTCAGGAGATGGGTATGATGTCTCCCCACTTACTGGACAGAAAACTGAGGCATGCGGAAGGAACGTCACTGCTCAAAGGTCTATGATTAATAAAGTGGCAAATCAATCCTTAAATCCATGTGGATGTGCCGTCCCAATGCCCATGTTCTTATTCTTAGCATAACCTAAAAAATGAGAGCTTATAATAAAGCACATACAATTTTAAACTTAGATGGCAGCTGAGCGTCTTTGGAAAACATACAAGTAATTACTGGAAGCGATCACATCATAGAAATTATGGTGTTAAAATTCTCCAGAGAATCCCCTTGACACCAAGGCTGGCACCTGTCCTGTTGAGGCTCTTGGCTCTTGGAACACATCAATGCTTATATTTTTGTTACGACTCTCACTTTATGGTTACAGATATACACGAAAGAACAGTTTTCGTTCCTTGAGACAATGAGATTAGCCTTGTTATTCTAACATTATATCCCCATTATGACGCCATTCTAAACTAGATCTGGAAATTGTTTCTTCATTATTTACAGAGACAAATTTCCCCAACTACTTGAAACTGTAACCGAAACTTCTCAGTGCCTTCAACAATTTCTATCTCAGTACTTGGTGAGGACGGGGAGGTTAAGACACCTTTTCTGTTCCTACTCATTTACTCAAAAGCCAATATTCACAATTTCTTTACCGGATCACGGGCAGTTCTTGGTCAACATAACAGGGAACAGACAGAAGGTGAACTGAACTCATGAAATCTGAAAGCTCATCAGAAAAGACTCACTGGACAAATAAGTAAGTAAAACAAAAAAAATACTGCAAACCTCAGCTCAACATGATGAAAGGCAGGAGAATAACCCCGGGAGCTGCTACCCACAAGGAAGCGTCTCCTTCTCCGTCAACTCCCAACCGTCCTGCATCAGCCACAATCATACTTACAAACTCACACGACCTGAGATCTGCCGCTAAATGGTTCATCAGCATCAAATAGTTATTCTTGAGGGATCCATTCAAAGTCCTGGGCCTCCCTGACACCCACGCCCCAAGCCGGTTCTCATCAGAGGTAGAACCACACCCAGGTGAGGCCTGAACACCCGGCCCGTGATACGTTGCACCTTCCAGGCCAGCAAAATCCCACCCAAGGTGCAAATGCCCTTCCTTCCTCTGTGAACCATTCTGAACTCCAGATTGAGCCACGTGTCTCCTCCCTGTGGGCTCTTATTTAAGCATGCATTGTTGTTTATTATACTGTTTTTGGGATTTTACAGAATTTAAAAAGAAAACAAAACATGGACTTAAGTAGAACCGGTGCGGATGAAACAACTTTAACACCAATCACGCAAGTGACTGTGAATCGAGCCTCTGGCGTTTCAGGGCTCACAGATGTTTCAACCTGAATAAATTCAGACCAAGCCACACCCTCCACCACGCCTGTGCCCCAGGCCAGAGCTCACATCCCGGTGACCCGCCGGTCCATCGGCTGTAATCTAAAAGTGCCCATAGCTCCCTTTTACTTTGTTTTAAAGCATTCTCATCCACTCCAGCAGAAAACCTTCCCAACTCTTCTTCCCAGATGCTTCACAAATACATCCTTACTGGCCCACTGCCCCAATCCAAGCTCAGGAGACCCATTTCCTCCCTGGACTGCCACACTCTCTTTCTCTCTGTCCTGCCTGTTTCCACGATTGGCAGCCCCTGCAACCCAAAGCAACAGCAATGATTTTCAAGCATAGACCAATTCATGATTCATCCACGCAATCTCCAGACAAAGCTCCATTTTCCTGTTATCTGTGGCTGGTTTGTGGTCAAGCCTGACTCCTGCCTTCACTTCCCTATCTCAGCCCCTCCCTGGCCTCACTGCCTCCTCCAGCGCCCACGTGCTCTGAGCTTGTCCATGCTTCCAGCTCATTGTTCACCTGTGTTTTGGCGTGTCTGTGGCTTCTCAGCTTTTCTCAGTTAAACATGTGGCTTTGCAGAGACCTGACTGCCCTATCCAAAAGGACCCACGTTCTCACCCACTCCAGCTCTCCTCTTCTGCATAAGATTTATTCCAATTTTAAACACCTTTATCTTCATTGTTAGTTTCTGTTTTGATCTATCTCTTCTGACAGCCTGCATACTCAATGAGAATACAGTGTTTACTTTTGTAAACAGAGTTCCTGGCCCAGAACAGGCTAACAGATATTCATTAAATGAAAACAAGAGTCAGGCCTCATTCACTAAGCTAAAAGGAAATGTATAAAACAAACCAGAATAAAGTGGAAGGAATCACTCTATCCAATTTCAAAATTTATTATATTGTTGCAGAAATAAAAAATTGTGCAGCACTGTGGTAGGATAGACACATAGGCCAATTGGACATCTATAGGCCAAAAAAAAAAAAAGAAAAGAAAAGAAAAGAAAACGGAGAGAAAGAAAATCAACCTAAATCCCACACCTAATATATTGATTCTAAATGGATCAAGACTTAAATTTAAACCTGAAAACCATACAGCCTTTTAAAAACAACACAGGAGAGAATCTCTGGGATGTGGCTCCTGGCAGCGTCCTTAGACTTGACACCAGAAGCAAGATTCCTAAGACAAGAAATTGATGAACTGCATCGCCTCAAAATTAAACATTTTGCTCTGTAAAAGCCCATATGAAGAGGATTAAAAGACAGGATACAGACTGGGAGAAAATATATTTGCAAAGAACAAAAAAAGGAGCAGAACTTTGACACAGAAAGAATTCTCACAACTCAGCAGTTTAGAAAAATTCAATCAGAAACTGGGAAAAAAGCATCAACAGACATTTCACTGAGGAGGATACACAGATGCCAAGGAGGGCGTGGGAAGATGCCCCAATCCTCAGCCTTTAGGAGAACAGATCAAACGCGCAACAAGCTGTGGCCACACACCTATCAGAGTGGCTAAAATTAAAAACATAAGATAGTGACAACATAGAATGCTGGGGAGGATGCAGAGACACTGGAGAACTCAGACCAGGTCGGGGGAGGCGAAGTTGCGGAACCAAGCTGGAAAGCACGCAGTAATGATTCAGCCCAGCTAGTGCATCTGGGAGCATTTGTCCTGAAGAAATGAAGACTCAAGTTTCCAAAAAGCCTGTAGAATCTCTGGGAAATGTCCTCACGGGCGGAAAATGTTCTCACGGGCAGAAAATGCACAATGTCTTTATCTTTGTGTCATCAATACAGAGACCAATGCCTTGAAGTGGCGTCTGTGTAAATGCTGGCTACATGAAAGACTCGTTTACGAGTAACAAGGAACACGGGTGAAAGCCCTGAGGACCTGGAGGTGCCGAGCGCTTCTGGTTTAATTCTCACAGCACCCTGGAAAGCTACTTACAGTCAAGTTTATGATAAAAATGAGGTCATTTGGGGTAAAATAAAGCACCTTGCCTAATGCGACATAGTGACCATCTGCTCTGGAGTGAGCGGCGGGTCAGTGCAGCACTGACGCACCATCTCTTCCCAGCCCAGCACTCAGCCTCCGCACCAGGAGGTCCTCAGAAATGAGGAAGGCAAATAGAAAGCAAGTGGTTCACTGGAAGGAAAGTAAGTTATAAACAAGGGCAAACAAAGTGCTGAGACATGCGTAATTCCGGCACAAGGCTTAGGGTAAGGCATGATGTTTCCCCACTGGGTTCAAAGAAACAGCACTCCCTGGTTCCTCACTGACATCCTTCATTCTGATAAGGCAGAGTCCCTTTCCTGTGCTGCCAACTGCTCAATTTAGGAAGATCTCTTCCTTGACTTAGGAAGCTGTCAGTGCACACAAAGCAATCTTGTCTACTCCTGTGAATATGCCCAAAAGAACAGTGTGAGAAATAATAGGATCCTGATTATATGCTCTTTGGTAGATGGTGGCACATAAATACAAAATCAGTTCCCATTTGCACCTGCCTGTAGAATATATCCCTTCAGTGGGATCTGTTCTTAATCAGTACCTAAGTTATTTAAGTAGGAATATACTGCTACATATTGTTGAAAATTTCTTATTGTTAAAGCTTAAATAGATATTTTTCTTAGTATAATAGTAATACCTGTGTCATGGAAAATGTACAAGCACTGAGCAGCAAAAAGGAATATGGCAGTTATCTTAACAATCTTCAGAAACATACCTTGTCTACATTTTGGTATAAGTTTGTCCAGCAATTTCTTTTTTTTTTTTTTGAGACAGAGTCTTGCTCTGTCTCCCAGGCTGGAGTGCAGTGGCGTGATCTTGGCTCACTGCAAGCTCCGCCTCCCAGCTTCATGCCATTCTCCTGCCTCAGCCTCCCGAGTAGCTGGGACTACAGGTGCTCACAACCACGCCCAGTGAATTTTTTGTATTTTTAGTAGAGACAGGGTTTCACCATGTTAGTCAGGATGGTCTCGATCTCCTGACCTAGTGATCCGTCCACTTCGGCCTCCCAAAGTGCTGGGATTACAGGCGTGAGCCACCGCGCCCGGTCTGTCCAGGAATTTCAAATGCTGCACAGGGTCGTTTAGGCTGACTGAGCTGTAGTCGAGATGCCTTTTGCATACAACACCTCTAAGCACCTTCTCCCAGGCTCCATTTACATTTGCTAATATTCATGGGCACCTTCCTTGTCCATGAGGAGGAGAAAAGAGTGTGTATATGTGTGCACAAGCACAATGTGGGAGAGGTTTATGTCTAAAGCTTTGAAGAAAAGTGGATAATTTGGTGTTTTTTATGGAAGTTCAAGTCTGAGAGTCTGCAGTTAAAGAAAGAGCTGGAAACCTAGGTGAGTTTACCAGAAAAGCCCTGTGCAAAATGTAATAGAAGAAAGCTCACAGAACTATTAAAGAAAGGCTTTAAGAGACAAGCAGAGAGATCTCAAAGGAGATGATACAGTAGAACATGCCAGGAATTGACCCCTCCACAAAAACACAACAAACAGCAGCGCCCCAACATACAGGAAGCATTTGGCAGAATTGCAAGAGGAAACAGAGAGTTCTGTCAAAGCAGTTGAAGACTCCAGTACCTCACTTTCAATTATAAACAAGACATTTAGGCAGAAGATTAATAAGGAAATAGGAGAGCTAAACAACAGTATAAACCAAATGGACCCAGCAAACACTGACAGAGCACTCCACCACCACCAGCAACTTATATATTCTTCTCAAGGACACATGAGACATTCTCCAGGAAAGACCATATCAGAAAATACTTTGAGACTAACAAAAATGAAAACATGACATACGAAAGCTTAGATGATGTAGCCAAAGCAGCACTCAGAGGAAAATTTATAGCTGTCCATACCTGCACCATAAAAGAGGACCTCAAATTCATAATCTACCTTTACACTGTGAATAACTAAAAAACTAAGAGAAAAATAAATGCAAAGCTAGCATATAGAAGAAAATAATGTTTAGAGCATAAATGAAATAATAACAACAAAATAATAGAATCAACAAAACGTAAGTTTATTATTTGAAAAGATCAATGAAATTGGCAATCTTTAGCAGGATTATGGCAAATGAAAGAACAATTACAACTTAGAAAACAAAAGTGGGGGTATTTCTGCTGACTTTTTACAAATAAGAAAGATTACAGGAGAAAACTGTAAAGAAATACATGCAAACAAATTAGATAATATTGGTAGAATGGGCAATTCATAGAAGCACATAAATTACAAAAACTGACTCATTAAGAAACACGTCTGAAGAGCCTTATAACAAACAAAGTGACCGAATCAACAATAAAAACCTCCTACAAAGTAAAAGTCTCAGACCAGCTGCCTTCACTGCTGAATTCCACCAAACACTCAGAAGAGAGTTAACACCAATCCTACTCAAACTCTTCCAAAGAGTTGAGGAGAAGAGAACACCTCCTGAGACACTCCACAAGACCAGCACGGCCCTGGCAGTGAACAGTCTCTTCAACAGATACTGCTGGAACACCCAGATATCCACACGCAGAAGAATGACAGCAGACCCGTATCTCATACCTTCTACCAAAACAACTCAAAATGGATCAAAGACATGAAATAAGAGATAAAAAACATAAAAGGCTTAGAAAAAAACACAGAGATATTGGATAAGATCTTACTGTCTTAGACGTGATGCCCAAAGCACAAGCAACAGAAACAAACAATCAAATATAAATTGATCAAAACTAAAACCTTTTTGGTTTTTGCGTCAAAGGACACCATTAGCAAAGTGAAAAGACAACCCACAGAATGGGAGAAAATGTTTGCAGATTATGTATTTGAAGAGGGTCTAGTGTTCAAAATATCTAAAAACACTCCTGCAACTAAAAAATAAAAAGGCAAGCAACCCAATTAACAAATGGGCCAAGGACTTGAACAGACTTTTCTCTGAAGAAGATATACAAACAGCCAACAAGAACATGAAAATATGTTCAATGTTATGGTCATTAAGGAAATGCCAGTCAAAACCACAATGAGACACCATTTTACATCCACCAGGGTGGCAGTAATAGTAATTATAATTATAGTAATAAAAGTGAGGCCAGCCACAGTGACTTACGGCCCAGCTGCAGTGGCTCATACCTGTAATCCCAGCATTTTGGGAGGCTGAGGCAGGCAGATCACTTGAGGTCAGATACAACACTAGCCTGGCCAACATGGCAAAACTCTGCCTCTACTAAAAATACAAAAAAGAAAAAAGAAAAAATCTAGCTGGGCACGGTGCACTGAGATCGCACCACTGCACTCCAACCTGGATGACAGAGACTCCACCTTAAAAAACTAATAAATAAGGCCGGGTGCAGTGGCTCATGTCTGTAATCCCAGCACTTTGGGAGGCCAAGGTGGGTGGATCACGAGGTCAGGAGATCAAGACCATCCTGGCTAACACGCTAAAGCCCTGTCTCTACTAAAAATACAAAACAATTACCCAGGCGTGGTGGCAGGCGCCTGTAGTCCCAGCTACTCGGAAGGCTGAGGCAGGAGAACGGCATGAACCTGGGAGGCAGAGCTTGTGGCGAGCCAAGATTGCACCACTGCACTCCAGCCTGGGTGACATCTCAAAAACAATAATAATAATAATAAATATAATAATAATAATAATAAAAGTGTTGATGAGAAATAGGAGCCCTCATATCTCACTGGTTGGAATGAAAAGTGACTCAGAGACTGGTAAATAGTGAGGTAGTTCCTCAAAAAGTTAAACACAGAATTCCCGTGTGACACAGCAATCCCACTTCTAGGTATACATCTAAGAGAAATGAAAACATATCTGCACAGAAAAATGTATCCAAATTATAGCCACGTTATTTATAATATCCAAACGGTAAAAGAACCCACACATTCGTTAGTGGATGTATGAATGAATAATTAAGATACATATGTATTAGGCCGGGCGCGGTGGTTCAAGCCTGTAATCCCAGCACTTTGGGAGGCTGAGACGGGCGCATCACGAGGTCAGGAGATCGAGACCATCCTGGCTAACACGGTGAAACCCCGTCTCTACAAAAAAATACAAAAAAACTAGCTGGCGCCTGTAGTCCCAGCTACTCGGGAGGCTGAGGCAGGAGAATGGCTTAAGCCCGGGAGGTGGAGCTTGCAGTGAGCTGAGATCCGGCCACTGCACTCCAGCCTGGGTGACAGAGCGAGACTCCGTCTCAAAAAATAAAATAAAATAAAAAAAAAGATACATATGTACAAAGGAATATTGTTCAGTTATAAAAAAGATTTAAATAGTATACCTGCCACAGAGTAAATGAACATCAGAAACATGGCAAATGAAAGAGATCAGACACATACCATTTGACGCTTTGCATATCTGCAGAGATGGAAAGCAGATTAGTGCCGAATCTGGAGGAGGTGAATGGAGTCACGGGTCCAGGGTGTGCTGGGGTGATGAAAAATCGTGAACCGAGAGAGAGATGGTGGCTGTAGGACACTGTGAATGTACTAGATGCCACCGCAATGGACACTGTAAAGTGGATAATTTTGTCTCCTATGAATTCAATTTCAATTAAAAAAAAAGTGGCAAATGGTGAAAATAATTTTCTGAGAAAAAGAAATTGATGAATGTCACAAAGGCTCTGGCCTTTTCAAAAATAAGAATTGTAGAATGAATCAGTGTTTTCAGTTATGTAAATGTATACATGATTTAAAAGTAAACATTTCAAGATTAACCATCTAAAACAGAGAGACGTGGATGGAGACGCAGGACACAGGTTTGGGGAGAAGACCCTTCTTCCTGCGTGGTGGGCTGGGCAAGGCTCTGATGTGTGGACCCCGGAAGCTCCCGTGGCGGCTTCTCGCCCTCCGTATTCTCTTGTAGAGCAGCAGCATCTGTGAATTTTCACAAAGTGGAGCTCCGGAAAGAGACCAGGCAAATGGGAACTGGGGAGGAAAAACCGAAAGGCGGAGACGCTCAGTGACCTCTGGGGCAGGTGGGCAGTGGCCTCATCTGACACCTGCCCCCAGGGATGCACCCAACAGGACATGGGGAGCTCGGCCTCGGTAAACTCTGGCTGTCAGATCGGTGGCCACTAGAACTACAAACACTTGTTCATTAGGAATAAAAGTGTCCCAAGTGGGACTTTCTCAGGTGAGAGAAATGCTCTGTGTCTTGATGGGAATGTGGGTTCCTCGGTGGCCACATTGCCAAAGTCACTGAGTCACACACAGAAGCACTGAGCATCTCACTGTGTGTAAATTCTGTCTCCACAAAGGAACAAGGGCTGAACACCAGTCACCTGCTTTGTGCAGGGGAGTGAGTTAGCAATTCTGAAGCCATCTTGCTTAACACATGGGAAGTATCTTGAGGAGAGTGGTCTGTCTATGATTGCCGGGGAGGGCATGGACATGCATGGACTACGTCACTTCGGAGAAGTTTCAGCCTCCTAAACACGTATCATCTGGCTCTGCCCGCTGAGAGGGCCCAGGAGCAACGAGCTTACCCAGGGTCCAGAGCTTGGTTTCCAAATCTCATTCTCCACTGATGAGAACCAGCGTCCCCGGAGAAAGAGCTGAGCCCAAGACCACGGCCGGGGAGCCCCAATGCCTTAGAGAGTGAGGAAGTCTTCAGAGAACGCTGGTGAATGTTCAGAGACACTTAAGCAGCTCAAAGAGGCTCCCACCAGCCAGAGCTGGGAGCGTTTTACAGCCAAACTGAGTGACCGTAGTAAAGTATTGTGATAATTAACATGATAAAAATCCATGAGTTTAGCCTGGTGTGGTAGCAATGCAGAGGCCAGAGGATCCCCTGAGCCCAGGAGTTTGAGGCCAGCCTGGGCACCCAGCCAGACCTGTCACTGCAAAAAGGAAAAACAAAAAAGACTCTATAAGTCTATACTGATATGATTGAAACAAATAAATAAATGGTGTTAATGAGTGACTGATTAAATAAATGAAAAGTTTTCACTCACAGCAGAATGATAGCAAATAAATATAGAAGGAATGGGTGGTGAGCTTAGAAAATCGTGAATGAAGAGAAACAGGACAAAAAGTGTCTTCCCACGAGTTACTTACTTATTAGTTACAAAAGGAAAGGTTCTAACTTTGGTGGAGAAAACTGGCCAACAGCCCCTTGACCACGTGATCAGTCAGCCTCAGCATGGAGGCAGGACGGCCTCGTCTGCACGGGGTATTAACAGGAAGCCTGGAAAGACCACTGGGGCTTCGGCGGTGCTGCTGCTGCACAGACCACACCTGGATGGGACGTCGAGGAGGTGTCAGACAAACCCAGACTGAGGGGCTGGAAGAAATCACTGGGCTGAACTCGGAGGGTGTCGAGGTAAGAGAGATAAAGACCTCCCGAGGAGCTGCTCCATGTGAGAGAGGACGGCAGGTGCGACCACACGGCGGACGGCAGGTGCAACCACACGTGCAGCAGGTCGTGCCCCAGGTCTTGTTCCAGGACTCTGAAAAGAGAAGCTGTCAAGGATATTGTTGTGTATTAATAAATTGTGCACTAGATAATATAGTACTTAATTTAGTATACAGATAGTGGATTAGATCATAGTATTGCATTACAATTATATTTCCAATAGTGATAGCTGTGCTTAGGCTGTCAGAAAATACACAATGAAGTATGTAAAAATTAAAGAACCACTATGTCCACAACTTAGTCTCAAATGGATCAGAAAAAGATAGATAGATAGATGATAGATAGATGATTAGGTTGATAGATCATTAGATAGATGATAGATAGATGGTAAGAGAGATGATTAGGTAGGTAGATAGATGATAGATAGACGATAGACAGATAGATGATAGATAGATGATCAATAGATGATAGATAGATATTAGATAGATGATAGACAGATAATGTGATGGGGCAAAATGTACCAGTTGGTATGTCTGGGTAACACATTATCGACAGTTTTAAAAATTATTCTTACAACATTTCCATAAGTTTGATATATCGAAATTTCAAAAATACAAATAATTGCATCCTCCAAAAATGGCAGCAATAAATGAAGGAATGAATAAGTCGAACTTGATTAAAAGCTTACTTTTATTTATGAAAAGACATACGAGAGTGAGAAAGCAAGGTGATGTCTGTGCGCATGTGTGTTATGAAAGAGATGTCCACGTAGCTCATAAATACATAAGCAGCTTTGCACCATCCATGGGCATAGAAAGTGGTGCAACCACTTTGGGAAAGTGTTTGGTGATATCTACAACAGAGAAACACATACACACACACACATACACACACACAGTTGTGAGTTAGCAATTCCACTACTACCAGTATAAATGACTGCTATGCCCACCAAAATACAGACACAAAAATGTTTATAGCAATTTTATTGATAAGAGCTAAAAAACTAGAAAGAATCTAAATGTTCAGCTGTAAATGGATAAATATGTTGCACAGTGGAATACCGTGTTGCAACAGAAAATCTAATAAACTATGCTGCAAAAATATGAATCTCACAGCTATAATGTTCCTTGACAGAAGCCAGAAGCAAGATAATACATATGATAACAAAGATACATATTCATATGAAATTCAAAATAGAAGTGAAATGAATCTTCAGAACAGGTTGTGGTGATGTTTGCTCCCAGGGCTGCTGGCCAGGAGGGAGCAGGGATCAGCCTTTGTGGTATGTGTGTTCAATGCCTATACCCGGGTAGTGTGCACACAGCTGTACACGTGGGCAAAGTCCACTGAGCTTCATGTTTGAGATTTGTGGTCATTGCTTTGTGTAGATCATACTTCAATATATGGAAAAATAAAAATAAAAAATAAGACATCCTTCATGTATTGCCATAGAATGGTGACATATACAACAATTAGGGCACGAGAACCATATTTCATTAAGTTTTCGTATTTCTCCCATCATAATACATAATGACTTCAAAGTATTCCATTTTATGCATATGCCATAACACTTTTGATAATTGCCTGTTCTTGAATATTTAGGTTATTTCTAATATTTCATTCCAATATTTTTCTCTAAACACTCGATCAATTGTCACCTCTGTTACAAAATCTCACCATGCATGCTTTTTTCTTTTTCTTTTCTTTCTTTTTTTTTTTTTGAGGCAAGATCTCACTCTGTCAGCCAGGCTGGAGTGCAGCGGTGTGATCACAACTCACTGCAGCCTTGACCTCCTGGGTTCAAGCGATCCTCCCGCCTCAGCCTCCTGAGAAGCTGGGATGAGAGGTGCACGCCACCATGCCTGCCTAATTTTTTCTTAGTTTTTGTAAAACAGGGTCTCGTTATGTTGCTTAGTTGGCATGCTTATTCTTTTGGTAGAGTGCCTGGTTGTTAAATTGCTGGGTACATGGTGGGAACCATGCTGAAGCTTTTCTAATGCATTCAAAATGTCTTCTATCAAAATCGTGTGCTAATTTACGTTCCAGCATGACAGCCCCTGAAGCATTCTGATTATGGAGACACTGTTCCTCTCTCCCCAGCACAAGCTCTTTTCATCTTCCACTTTCCAGTTTCCAGTATCACATGTGGGTCACTTACTTGGCCCACCCACATGGGTATTAATAATGGAATTATGTCTCCCACGTTTCCTAATGGGCTCATATTTAATGTCCAACCATGCGATGACGTTCACCAGCTGACACCCGGGGGGTTGATGTTGACGCCTCTTCTTTCTCTTCCTCCTCCTCTTCCTTGTCTTGCCCCTTTGTATTGTTATGGCAAAATAATATTCAAGGCAGTATGACCTTGTGACATAACCAATATAATAAATGATGCTGAAAAATCCAATCTAATCTATAGATGACCAATCAATGCACACATGCTTTTCAAGCAAACATCTATAACTCTTTTCAAGGAGAAAAGCTTTTTTCGGCAAAAGACCTTTGGCAAAAATTTAATGAAGTTCATATTCACTTCATTTTCCTGAAGAAATAAAGGTAACTTACATAAAGGCACAAGCATTCCCACGATATATCCCTGAGTCTACTGCTGGTAATGAATCAGTATTCTGGCAAGTCTCCAAACTTCGAAACCAAAGAATAGACCAAGATTTAGGATTGCAAATAAGTTTTTCCACTGCATTTTGAAAAAAAGAAATCACACTTGCAAGGATTGCCTAGAAGGCCTTTGTGACAGAGCCACTGTTTAATCCCCAGCCTCATCTCGATGACCAGCGCCTGCTGCCCCTCCGCCACCCAACGCACCCACCCCAGCAGCTGCCTCAGTGTCCTGGCATGTGTCTTCTTGGGATGGTCTGCCCCTTCCATCCTCTGTCCCACACCTGTCACCTCTTCGTCTGTAGAAGGAGTTATTTCAGGCCCCACCTAGAACAATGTTCTGCAGGAACCCCTTCCACCCCCAAGGCCTCCCCTCCTCCTCCCCTCATCCCCGGGGCTTGCTGACCTCTGTGTAGCTGTCCCATCCCTGTGACTGTGGCTGTTCTGTGGGGGTCCAGTCACGAAGTCAGCCTCGCTGGCCCCGCACACCATGGCCCTTCAGAGAGCCTCCCACGGAGGAGATTTGTCTCTAAAACGATACGGAGAGCTCCTCCTGAAACTGCTTCTGAGCTGCCTCTAAGGAACCATGTGACCTTGATCAAAGGGCTGCCTTGGTCTCTAGAAAGGAGGGGTGTGGAACGAGGAGGCCTAAATCCCCTTCCCCATGTCATGGTTTCCAAGAAGGATGAACAAGCTCCCTCCACACCCCAACCCTGCCACGTGTCCCCCGCACTGTACCTTGGTGTCACCACATTTGAAACAGCGTAGATCTGTCTGCAAACGCACACACTTCTGCTGACGCTGCCCTAAAAGTGATCACAGCGGCAGTCCCCACATGATCCGCCGGCCCCAGTTTTCACAGCTTCAGCACTTGACCACTTCACGGGGGATCCCATTAAGCTGTTGCTACATGATAGACACCCAATGTATTTTTACCAAATGAGTCAATTTGAATAATCTAGACTTGAGGTTAAATGAAAGCACAGAAAGGGTCAAAAATTACTAAAAGGACAGTAAACAAATGTTATAGAAATTCACCATTCAAGGAAGGAGGGGTGGGAGAAAAGGTGCATAATCCTTGCAAGCCTTTTTAGTACTGAAAGACAAGAAAGCTAAAGTGAAGTGGTCCTCCACCACCTAGTGGCCGGGCTCAGTAACAGGGAAACTCCGCTCAGTCCCTACAGCAAGGTGATTCTCAGGGAACTCATCGGGTTCCTGAATCCCACGAGTAATCAGTGAGGGTTAGGTTATTTTTCTAATTATTGATGATTACAATAGTAACACAAACTAGTTAATAGAGAATAAATCTAAGTAAGTTGAAAAGATACAAACAAACAATTAAAGGAAAAGTATGTATTTCTTAATCGTGTTTTGAAATAAAAGTTAAAATAAAATCACCATGACCATGGTTCCCTGCGGATTAATAGTTTATAATATATTTTACTCGGCTCACAAATGTGCCAACCAAGACCCACGAAGGCCAGAAGCTTTGCCTGAAGCCACACAGGAGCTTAAGGAACTCACGTGGGGTCAAGTGAAAAAGCAGTGGTGCTGGGATTCAAAGCCAGTATTAGGCAACTCACACCACCAACTCAGGCGTTTGATGCAATAAGAGGCAAGGTTACGCTGAGTTTATTTATTATGCTTCATATACTTCCAGCTGCATCTGAAAGGTGAGGGTGTATGGGATGGAAGCACATCTGGTGGGTGGACATGAGGACCACAGCAGCTGCGTCTGGACGATGAGGGTGCCTGAGATGGAAGATCTGGTGAGTGGACATGAGCATCGTGGGTATACTGAGTAAACTCAGCCAAGGATGCATTGCAGGAGGTGAGGAAGCTGACTGTGGTTTGGATGTCGTTTGCGTCTCCACCAAGTTCCATGTGAAACGTGATCCTCGGTGTCTTGGTGTTTGGAGGTGGGGCCTGGTGGGAGGTGTTCACGTCCTGGGGCTGAATCCCTCTTTGTGAGGTAGTGAGTGTGGTTTCACTCTCAGAGACTGGACTGGACTGGCTCCCGCTGGAGCTGTTGTTATAAGGTGCAGCTGCTGCTTCTGGTTGGTCCTCTCCGCATCTGTTCACTTCTCTGACCTTCTCCACCATGTTACCCAGCTCAGAAGCTCGCAGGGAGCAAAGACCAGGCCCTTGAACTTCTCAACCTACAGAACAGTGAGTTAAATAAATATTTTTTCTTATAAATTACCCAGTCTCAGGTAATTCTCTTAGCCACTCCACAGGGACAAGGCCGTGTGGGAGATGGAACACACCTGACCGGCCTGCCTCTGTGACAGAGTGAGGCTTGGGCAGCTCGGGCTACCTGCACAACCATGCAACCAGGGTCCCTTAAGCATGCAGGCAGGCCCTGGGGATGAAGTGTTAAAAGAGACCAACGACCTGTCTTTGGCTTTGAACAATTTCACACCCTGGGTCCTCATTTCTTCTCTACAAATTCCCCTGGTACTGTGTTCACTTACTGCCTGTACCATGCTCCTCCAATCATCAAACCACTACCCAGCTGGTTTCCCCTAAGCAATCTGGGGTTTATTCTCAGCTTTGCAGAATCATTGATGTCCGGCAATGCTTCTGGTTCTCCTTCTGGGCACCTGTTAAAACTGCACTCTTCTGCCCCCTGGAGGTTGTACAAGGGCATGTGACTTGCCTTAGTGAAAAGTGAACTCTGTCGTGGCTGGGAAGAAACCAGCAAGAGCCGAGTTCTTTGTCTCATCAAGACACCAGACACGTTCTAGACCTTTGCAGTCCAGTATGGGAGAAACCAGCCACATTAAAATGAAATAGAATTAAACATTCTGTTTCTCGGTTGCATTTGTCACAGGTCAAACGCTCAGAGCCATATGTGGCTCGAGGCTGCCATGTTACACAGTGCAAATCCACAGAGCGTTTCATCCAATGGTATGTCATTCCACAGCCCGCTGCCCTGACGAGGGAAATGCACAGAGCCTCCTCCTGACCCACGGCGCACATGTAGTAAGAGACAGAGCAAATTTATTTTTAAAGACACTAACATTTTAGAGATTTTGTGTCAGTAACACAATCTATTTTATCCTGTGTGTTGCAAGTTTCTTCCAAACTGCTAAAAAATAAATGAGTAGCTCAAAGCCATACAAAAAAGATAACATTGGTAAAGTAATCATATTGGTAAATATAAAAGCTAGCATTGGCCGGGCACAGTGGCTCACGCCTGTAATCCCAGCACTTTGGGAGGCCAAGGCAGGCGGATCTTGAGGTCAGGAGTTCAAGACCAGCCTGGTCAAGATGGTGAAACCCCGTCTCTACTGAAAATACAAAAAAATAGCTGGAATTGGTGGCAGGCGCCTGGAATCCCAGCTACTTGGGAGGCTGAGGCAGGAGAATCACTTAAACTCAGAGGTTGTAGGTTGCAGTGAGCCGAGATTGCACCACTGCACTGCAGCCTGGGCAAGAGAGTAAGACTCAGGTCTCAAAAAAAAAAAGGCCAGCATCATTGTATTTTTGTTTGTAACTCCCTCTTTTCTTTCCTACATAACTTGAAAAGCATAGGTGAGAGTTTTAGAGACTAGAGAAGCAGCTGTCCATTCTGGACCCCTGGTGATACAGGTGCCCAGAGTGTGGAGATGAACTAGACGTGGCTCCGTCGAAACCCAAAGCCATGCGATGCTTTGTAAAAATGTTTCTCTGGAATTAGGTTTCAGAATACAAAGCAAGAATTATCTGGAGCCAGCACCATTTACACATATACCTCTTTCCGCCATGATCTTGTCTGTCCAGCTATTACTAAAACCGGGGAGGGGATGCACCACACAAGGGCATCCTTTGTGACAGTAACATCAGGCTGTAGAGCTGTGTAGGAGCAGAGTCTATCTGCTCCTGAAGCTATGCTGGATCAATTCAAAATAGATTGCTGTAAGATTAGAATGTTAATTGTAATGTCAAAGGTAAATATAAAGAAAATAACTAAAAAGTTTATACAGACGGGAAATTAGTCAAGGATCAAAGGAGTAGAGTATGTCAATCAAATACAAAAATAAGGCTGTATAAGGGGAATCATGAACAAGAAAGAAGACATGAAAACAAATAGAAAAATGGCAGAAGATCCTTCTTGTCGTTAATTACTTTAAACATAGAAGCATCAAACTCACTGGCTAAGGTACAAACTTGGCAAAATTTTTTAAATGACCTAATAATCACAAGATTTGCTTTAGAGCCAAAGGAATAGGTAGGGTGAGGGGGATGGCGGAGAAGCCATCCTGCAGGAAGATACCGGGAAAGAGCTGGGGAGCCACACCAGGACCTGAAAAACAGACTTTAAGTCAAAAGGGTCACAAGAGATGAAGAATAATTGATAAAAGGGCTTATTGATCTCGAAGATAGAAAATTAAAAGCAAATATACATCAAACAGAAAAACCCCACACTATATGAAGAGAACATTGACAGAATGGAAAGGAGAGCTCATAAAAATGTCAACGTTCACTTCAGTAATTACAAGAACAATATTCGGAGGAGTGATAATGACCTAGAAGCAGCCCACAGAAAACTCCACCAACCAGCAGCAGAACCGACATTCATCTCAAGTGCACACGGAACATTCTCCAGCATAGAACAGATGTTAGTCTGAGACAAGCCTCGACAAATGTGAAAAGATTGAATTCATACAGAGCCTTTTCTCTGATCACCAATAGAATGAAGAAATTTACAAACATATAAAAATTAAGCAACACACTCCTCAGCAACTAATTTGTAAAAGAAAAAAAATTGCAAGAGAAATTAGAAAATACTTTGAGATAAATGCAAACAAAACCAAAGTTTACTAAAACTTATGATCTGAAAAGAAAGCAACCTTCAAAGGGAGATTTATAGGTAAAAAGGCCTAAAGCAAAAAAAAAAAAAAAAAAGATCTCAGTTGGTAGCCTAACCTTACTAGCAAAAGAAGAGCAAACTAAACCCAAAGTTACCAGAGGTATGGAGATGCTGAAGGTTACAATGGTGATCATCATAGTAGATGAGAGAAAAAAAAAATAGAATCAACAAAACCAAACACTACATTTTTTTGAATAAACAAAACTGTCAAACCCTTAACTTGTTGACTAAAAAAGGAGAGATGGTGTAAATAGCCAAATTCAGAAATAAAAGTGGGTATATTACTACCACCCTTACAGATGTTGAAAGGATCATAAGAGAATGCTGGAAATAGTTGTATGCCAACAAATTAGGTGACCTTGGGAAATGGAAAGAGTCCTGGGGACAGAAATTACCAAGCCCCACTCAAGAAGAAATAAAAATCTGAACAGACCTGTCAGGAGTAAACAAATCGATTCAGTCTTCAAAAATTCCTCAATAAGCAAAAGGCCAGGACCAGATGGCTTTATTGGCTAGTTCTAGAAATCACTGAAATAATACCAATCCTCAAAACAAAGTACTCTCCTTCCAAAACACACCCAAGGAGAGAACACTTCCTAACCCATCTTGTGAAGCCATCATTACACCAACACCAAAGCAAGACAAGATACAACAGGAAAATAAAACTGCCAACCAGTGTCTCTTAATGTAAATACTCGTAAACTCTACAACAACAAAGGCAGCAATCCAAGTTCAACATGTTAAAGGGATTATACACCCTGCACAAGTGTGATAGATGCCAGAAATGCAAGTGAGGTTCAGCCTCAGAAAATCGATGAATGTAACACATTACATTAAAAAAAGAAAATAATAATCGATGTAGAAAAAACATTTGACGAAATTCAATATTATAAAAACACTCAGCTAACCACGGAAGGAGGTCTCTCTTCCTTGGCCCAAAAATATCCTTTTGGGGCTGTGAAAATGTAGATACAACCACCCCGGACACAAGCTGATAGTTGCTGAAGCTGGAGTTAGACACAAAGGAGTTCACTATGCTACTGTCTACTCTCATGTTCTTGAAATTTTTTGTCATAAATGCTTACATCATCACGTGTAAAAGGTATATTACTTTGACTACTTTCATCAGAATAACAGGTCTTTATATTCTCAGTACACCTAAGTCATCACAGGATAAATTTGCCTTCCATTTTATGTCAGGTCATTTAGCAAAATGTACATTAAGTGCCAGTCCTTGGGCTAATGCATAAGCAATGTGTGAGAACACTGTCTTAGTGAATTTGAGCTTCTCTAAGAAAATTCCATAAACAAGGTGGCCTGTTCTCCCAGTTCTGGAGGCCGGAGGTTCGAGATCAAGGCGGTGGGGGATCTGCTGTCGGGTGAGGGCCGCTTTCTGGTTTCCGGACAGTGCCTTTTTTCCTGTGTCCTCACATAGCAGAAGAGACGGGGTACTCTCTGCGTCCCTTTCATAAGGGCACTAATCTTATGATGATTCATGAGGCTCCACCTGCAAAACCTAATCACCTCCCAAATGTCCCACCTCCCAATACCATCACTTTGACCATTAGGTTTCCAACTGTGGATTTGGGGGACACATTTGGTCTATGGCAGGTACACATGGAGATGATTCTTGAATTTGAGCTTCAATCTATTAGGGTAGAAAAAAAAGCAATGAAAATATGATATAAATATACTTTACACACACACACACACACACACACACACACACAATTTTCATACCCAGTAAGACAGCTAATGTTTAAAAACGTACAGAGAAAACATAAAATGACAAGCATTTGTTGGGTTGTGGAGGAATCAGGACAATTAAGCATTCATGGCAGAAACATAATACAGTGCAGTCACTAAGGGAACTGTGCGAAGAGGAATATAATATAGTGTAGTCACTGTAGAGAACTGTATGGAGAGGAGTATAATATAGTTGGTCACTGTAGGGAACTGTATGGAGAGGAATATAATATAGTGTGTTCACTATGGAGAACTGTATGGAGAGGAATATAATATAGTTGGTCACTGTAGGGAACTGTATGGAGAGGAATATAATATAGTGTGTTCACTATGGAGAACTGTATGGAGAGGAATATAATACAGTGTGGTCACTGTGGAGAACTGTATGGAGAGGAATATAATATAGTGTGGTCACTGTGGAGAACTGTATGGAGAGGAATATAATATAGTTGGTCACTATGGAGAACTGTGTGGAGAGGAATATAATATAGTGTGTTCACTATGGAGTACTGTATGGAGAGGAATATAATACAGTGTGGTCACTGTGGAGAACTGTATGGAGAGGAATATAATATAGTGTGGTCACTGTGGAGAACTGTATGGAGAGGAATATAATATAGTTGGTCACTATGGAGAACTGTGTGGAGAGGAATATAATATAGTGTGTTCACTATGGAGTACTGTATGGAGAGGAATATAATACAGTGTGGTCACTGTGGAGAACTGTATGGAGAGGAATATAATATAGTGTGGTCACTGTGGAGAACTGTATGGAGAGGAATATAATATAGTTGGTCACTATGGAGAACTGTGTGGAGAGGAATATAATATAGTGTGTTCACTATGGAGTACTGTATGGAGAGGAATATAATACAGTGTGGTCACTGTGGAGAACTGTATGGAGAGGAATATAATATAGTGTGATCACTGTGGAGAACTGTATGGAGAGGAATATAATATAGTTGGTCACTGTAGGGAACTGTATGGAGAGGAATATAACATAGTGTGTTCACTATGGAGTACTGTATGGAGAGGAATATAACATAGTGTGGTCACTATGGAGAACTGTATGGAGAGGAATATAATATAGTTGGTCACTATGGAGAACTGTGTGGAGAGGAATATAATACAGTGTGTTCACTATGGAGTACTGTATGGAGAGGAATATAATACAGTGTGGTCACTGTGGAGAACTGTATGGAGAGGAATATAATATAGTGTGATCACTGTGGAGAACTGTATGGAGAGGAATATAATATAGTTGGTCACTATGGAGAACTGTGTGGAGAGGAATATAATATAGTTGGTCACTGTGGAGAACTGTATGGAGAGGAATATAATATAGTGTGGTCACAGGGGAGAACTGTATGGAGAGGAATATAATATAGTGTGTTCACTATGGAGTACTGTATGGAGAGGAATATAATATAGTGTGGTCACTATGGAGAACTGTGTGGAGAGGAATATAATATAGTTGGTCACTGTAGGGAACTGTACGGAGAGGAATATAATATAGTTGGTCACTGTAGGGAACTGTACGGAGAGGAATATAATATAGTGTGGTCACTATGGAGAACTGTATGGAGAGGAATATAAAATAGTTGGTCACTGTGGAGAACTGTATGCAGAGGAATATAATATAGTGTGGTCACAGGGGAGAACTGTGTTAAGACTCTTCAAAAAACTAAATAGAATTACCATATGACCAGCGATTCCTCTTCTCGCTATATTCCAACAAACAGAAAGGAAAACTGAAGACTGGGATTCAGATAGGAGGGATCTGTGCACCACTGCTCCTGGCAGCACCACGCAGAATAGTGGAAACGTGGAATCAGCCCAGAAGCCATCGCTGGATGAACGAGTAAACACGGTGTGGGGCACACAGATGGTGAAATGTTATCCAGCCTTAAAAAGCAGGGATGCTGGCACCTGCTTCCACATGGATTCAACCCAAAAACATGGAAAACATTATGCCAAGTCACAAAAAGGCAAACGCTGCAGGATTTCACGTCTGCGAGGAATCGACAGCAGTGAAGTTTCCAGAGACGGAAGGTAAAGCCAGGGCTTCCGGGCTGCCGGGCGGCAGGGGGCGCTACCGTTTAACGGGTGCGGCGTTTCCGGGGGAGAAGGTGGAACGTTCTGAAGACGGAAGAGGTGTCCGCGGCACCACAGCGTGAATGTGCTTATTGTCACTGAACAGTGCACTTCAGAATTGTTAAAATGGGCGATGTGTGTATTTTACACGACTGTGTGTATACAAATACAGCATGGAATCTGCGGATGGTAAAGGAATGCTCAGGGCTGACGGGAAGGAGGAACATGAAGACGCCTCCGAACAGACACTGCCACTCATGTGGGATGACACAGCAGCAGGCCCAGCGCCGTCTGGAAGAAAGACCGAGCCAGGAAGGGAGGAAAGAGGGATTTCCGTCCAGAGTCGCGACACACAGCCCCGTATCTCTCCAGCGGGGCTCGGCCACGGGCTGCGCCAGGCCAGAGCTGCTGTCTCCGTTCCAGGCTTTGCTCAGGGGACATGGCCCCGTCTGGTACTGTGGGTTCCCTGCACCGTCTCCCCTCAAACCCCCGCCCGAGGCTCATCACCTCGACTTGGCTTTCGGCACTGTGCTAGGCGCTGCTTGTGCTAAGAAAACCCCGTTCTGGGATCTGAAACTGTGGTGGTTCTCACCCGTGATTTGCAGTTAGCAGACGCTGACTGGCCTCTCCCCATCACCCAGGAGGAGGCTTGGAGATTCCTGCCTGGTCCGGGAGCCAGGAGCAGCTCCCAGGCAGGACTCGGAGCTCAGTCCAGGCTTTTCCTTCATGGACTCGATTGCATGTGAGACGCGTGTGTGCACCCACTCGGGGCTCACAGTGTGCACCCACCCACTCAGGGTCATACAGGCTCTGCGTAGGGGATCCAGACGAGGAAGATCTTCCCCGGAGGACTCTCATTGTTCCTACAAGATAACAGAAACCCATAAGCTGCAAAAATGAGATTCAAAGCCAGGTCAGAATGAGTTTAACTGATGTCCTTTCCACCACTAGTTTTCAAGAACTGAGCATTCTGTGATCCATGAATGAACAGCTTGTAATACAGGCACGTAAATATTTGGGCCTGTTGAAGGGATGCACACCTTAAGCATATGTATCTATGCATACACATATCTTTAACTTGATGATTAATGCTCTAGTTATCTGGCATGAAATAGCCTTAGATTTTATGTTTTCATCAGCATTTTAGAAACTTTGTGTTGTATTTATCATTAGAAATCATGATGCCAAACTATCCTTATGAAATGAACATTGTAACTACTATTTGTCAAATTGCTTCAGCAGCACTGAAGATGTAATTATTGGAATCACATATTGGAAAAAAATATGTGATTGCAAAGAGACAGGACAAAGGGAGGTAGCTGAAGGCAGAAAGGTCACTGCGGTTTTCTCAAGTCTTGCCGATAGACTGAAAATGGAGGAAAAGAGTACATTTCATTCTGGCTAGTATCAGCCGACATCCTGATGTCAGGAGAAACACGCTTTTAAGTCTGATGCTATTTAGCTTTTCAGCAGGCAGACTCCTTCAAAAGCATTAGAAGGTTCAGCACACATATTGAATTTTAGATACCTCTCAAAACTGTCTGAAAAATAAATCTGTTTTTCTATGATAAGATTCAGCTGGTGATTTGTTAAACAATGTTTCAGGGGCTGAATTCCTGCCACATTAAACATGATGTTTCCCTTGTTATCTAGAATGTCTTTAAGAAATTCCACTATCAGTTTATAAATTTCTCAGCAAGCCCATTGAAAGAGCCAGAGAAATTAAATGATCCTTCACTCTGTCGAGAAAAGAAAACCTATGGGTACGATTAAGTTCAGAAAGTACCTATCTCCTCAAATTTTCTTCTAAATGTGTTTTGAAAAGTAAAATGTAGTAGCATGAAAGAGCTAATGTAAAATAATGATAAATAAAATGTAAGAAAATTTATATTTTCTGCATGGAAAAATAACTGATTTTAATTGTTGACAGTGACGATGGAAGAACAAGACGAAAATTATCCTGGTAGTGAATTAGAAATCAGTAGATAGGAGCTGTACATTCTAGAACACGGCCGAGTGATCAGGAGACCAGAGCTGGACAGGAGGCTTCCACAGCAATGGGAGTGACTTTCAGGGGTGCATTTCGGCGAGGCAGAGCAAGCAGAAGTCACCACAGTGACCCCAGGAGAAGGAGGGGAGAAGATTACATCCATGGGATGAAGCCTGCAGAGCCCAACTTTCTGAACAAGGGGAAATACATTCTGCCATTGTCATGATGGGAAAAATCAATTAACTCATGATTTATTATCTACTTATTTATTTAGTTATTCAGCAACTCTGCTGAATGCCTGCTACATCCCAGGGATACAATATTGGCCAAGTCAGAATAAGTCCAACAATAACAGTATTTACAGTCCAGTAAAGACAGAATTAAACAAAAAAACAAATGAACAAGTTATAAATACAGTAACTGCATGCTGTGAAGTGCTAAGGTTTGCACAGTGTGGTGGACAGTGGCCTTGGCATTGAGAGGGGCTCACGGAGACTGACCCAAGTCTGTGGGTTGAGGGTGGGGACCAAGAGCTGAGTGGCTATGAGACCACCAGGTGCATACGCCACCTCTGGGCTGCACAGCAGAGGTCTGATTGAAGATACAAATCTGTGCACCAAGGTGGTAACTGAAGAAAAGGGCCTGGATGAGGTCACCAGAGAAGAAAGTCCCAGGAGGAAAAAGGTACTAGAGGGAGTGCTGAGAAGTTCCAGTTCTGACCAAGTAAGCCCTGTGTGCTGGGTAAGCAAACAGAGGGCCTGGAAGGTGGGAGAAGGCCTGGGAAGTAAATACCACAAAACCAGGAGTAGGGAAGGAGGAGGCTTCATCAGAAAGCTGAGTGCCCCTGCATGGTGGAGTCAGGTGAGTGTCGTAACTGCATGATGACCGTGGAGGTCTCAAGACCTTAGAGAAGATTTGGGAGTGAAGTGATAAAGGCAGAAGCAAGGAAGCCAGGAAATTGCCCAAACAGATTTACATTTCACTGCTCACCTCCTCCCATTGTCACCCGCAGATCTTCAGACAGGCCTCCTACATGCTCTCTGTGGTCACTGCACTCTCTTGGGTTGGTTCTCACTCTATATCAGGTCAGGTGGAATCCTTGCTTGGTTTCAGGGAAATACAGCTCTTTTCTGTAAGTGTTTATTCTCTCAACCTCAAACCACAGGGAATAATTACTGCAATTTCACTTTAATGCCACCTCATACCAAAAGCTTTCTCTGTGTGTATGACTATTGGTTGGGTATCCACCTAGTAGTAGAAACTCTAGGTGATACGTGTATGTTGGGATTCAAGAGAGAATGGCAGAGTTTCACAGAGAAGTGACCCAACTGACGCTCTCAGCAGCAGGCTTTGATAGTGCAAGCTGCTCACACCCTCACCTACACTTCATGTGGTCAACAATATTAATAGAGCATTTCTGGTGGAATGTAATTTTGTTTTATATTGTTTCAATTGTCATTCTCCTAACGGTCAATGGGATTGAACAACTTTTCATTTATTCATTGGTTATTTGGAGACATCCTTTGGTGAGTTGCCTGTTCATGATTTTTGCCCTTTTATTGACACTTTTCTTTATTAATTTATAAATATTATTATTACTATAATGATTCCCTTGATAGTCATGGGTATTGCAAATGTTTTCTTATCATCGGTGACTTTTTAAACAAACAAACTTAGCGAGGTCTTTGATCAATACAAGTTCCTTTTTCTTTATAGCCAAAGCCTTTTAATCCATTTAAGATTTTTCCCTCCTACTCTAATAACATAGGAGAGTATATTTCATTATCTTCTGGTAGTGCGATAGTTTTACATCTCATATTTAGATCTACAATCCATCTATATTTTATTTATTTCACTGTGTACTTCCATTTGATCCAGCACCACTCACCCAAAAGCCTTTCCTTTTTCGTTGCACAGTGCCAGCTTTATTTACTTAATTTATTTAATTTTATTTTTCCATAGATTCTTGGGGTACAGGTGGTATTTGGTTATGTAAGTAAGTTTTTTAGTGGTGGTTTGTGAGATTTTGGTGCACCCATAACCTGAGCAGTATGCACTGCACTCTATTTGTAGTCTTTTATCCCTCATCCCCTTCCCATTCTTTCCCCCCAGGTCTCCAAAGTTCATTGTATCATTCTTATGCCTTTGAGACCTCATAGCTCAGTTCCCAAATATCAGTGAGAACATATGATGTTTAGTTTTCCATTCCTGTGTCACTTCACTTACAATAATAGTCTTTGATCTCATCCAGGTTGCTGCAGATCCCATTAAGTCTTTCCTTTTTATCGCTGAATAGTATTCCATCACATATATATATACACACACACACATATATATATATACACACACACACATATATACACACACACACACACACACACACACACATATATATATATATATATATATATACTGCAGTTTCTTTATTCATGCATTGATTGATGGCCATTTGGGTTGGTTCCAAGATTTTCCAATTGCAAATTGTGCTGCTATAAAATGTGTATGCAAGTATATTTTGATATAATGACTTCTTTTCGTCTGGGTAGATACCTAGTAATGGGATGCTGGATCAAATGGTAGTTCTACTTTTAGTTATTTAAGGAATCTCCACACTGTTTACCACAGTGGCTGTACTATTTTACATTCCCACCAGCAGTGTAGAGGTGTTTCCTAATCACCACATCCATGCCAATATCTACTGTGTTTTAATTTTTTGATTATGTCCATTCTTGCAGGAGTAAGGTGGTATCACATTGTAATTTTGATTTGCATTTCCCTGATCATTAGTGATGTTGAGCATTTTTTCATATGTTTGTTGGCCATTTGTACATCTTCCTTTGAGAATTGTCTATTCATTTCCTTAGTCCACTTTTGTATTTTCAGAATTTCAGAACTGACTCATTTATGTATTTATTTTTTATTTTACTTTAAGTTCTGGGATACATGTGCAGAATGTGCACATTTGTTAGATAGGTATACATGTGCCATGGTGGTTTGTTGCACCTATCAACCTGTCATCTAGGTTTTAAGCCCTGCATGCATTAGATATTTGTCCTAATGCTCTCCCTCCCCTTGCCTCCCACCTGCCGACAGACCCTGGTGTGTGATGTTCCTTCCCTGTGTCCATGTGTTCTCACTGTTCAACTCACACTTATGAGTGAGAACATGCAGTGTTTGATTTTCTGTTCCTGTGTTAGTTTGCTGATGATAATGGCTTCCAGATTTGTCTATGTCCCTGCAAAAGACATGAACTCATCCTTTTTTATGGCTGCATAGTATTCCATGGTGTATATGTATCACATTTTCTTTATCCAGTCTATCATTGATGGACATTTGGGTTGGTTCCAAGTCTTTGCTATTGTGGATAGTGCTGCGGTAAACATATGTGTGCATGTGTCTTTATATTAGAATGATTTCTAATCCTTTGGGTATATACTCAGTAATGAGATTGCTGGGTCAAGTAGTATTTCTGGTTCTAGATCCTTGAGGAATTGCCACACTGTCTTTCACAATGGTTGAACTAATTTACACTCCCACCAACAGTGTAAAAGCATTTCTATTTCTCCACATTCTTGCCAGCATCTGTTGATTCCTATCTTTTTAATGATCGTAATGATCACCATTCTACCTGATGTGAGGTGGTATCTCATTGTGGTTTTGATTTGGATTTCTCTAATAGCCCACTTTTTTTTTTTTTTT
>NW_016821253.1:584153-607041 GCF_001698545.2 Rhinopithecus bieti | reverse complement strand
TGCTGCAGATCCCATTAAGTCTTTCCTTTTTATCGCTGAATAGTATTCCATCACATATATATATACACACACACACATATATATATATACACACACACACATATATACACACACACACACACACACACACACACATATATATATATATATATATATATACTGCAGTTTCTTTATTCATGCATTGATTGATGGCCATTTGGGTTGGTTCCAAGATTTTCCAATTGCAAATTGTGCTGCTATAAAATGTGTATGCAAGTATATTTTTGATATAATGACTTCTTTTCGTCTGGGTAGATACCTAGTAATGGGATGCTGGATCAAATGGTAGTTCTACTTTTAGTTATTTAAGGAATCTCCACACTGTTTACCACAGTGGCTGTACTATTTTACATTCCCACCAGCAGTGTAGAGGTGTTTCCTAATCACCACATCCATGCCAATATCTACTGTGTTTTAATTTTTTGATTATGTCCATTCTTGCAGGAGTAAGGTGGTATCACATTGTAATTTTGATTTGCATTTCCCTGATCATTAGTGATGTTGAGCATTTTTTCATATGTTTGTTGGCCATTTGTACATCTTCCTTTGAGAATTGTCTATTCATTTCCTTAGTCCACTTTTGTATTTTTCAGAATTTCAGAACTGACTCATTTATGTATTTATTTTTTATTTTACTTTAAGTTCTGGGATACATGTGCAGAATGTGCACATTTGTTAGATAGGTATACATGTGCCATGGTGGTTTGTTGCACCTATCAACCTGTCATCTAGGTTTTAAGCCCTGCATGCATTAGATATTTGTCCTAATGCTCTCCCTCCCCTTGCCTCCCACCTGCCGACAGGCCCTGGTGTGTGATGTTCCTTCCCTGTGTCCATGTGTTCTCACTGTTCAACTCACACTTATGAGTGAGAACATGCAGTGTTTGATTTTCTGTTCCTGTGTTAGTTTGCTGATGATAATGGCTTCCAGATTTGTCTATGTCCCTGCAAAAGACATGAACTCATCCTTTTTTATGGCTGCATAGTATTCCATGGTGTATATGTATCACATTTTCTTTATCCAGTCTATCATTGATGGACATTTGGGTTGGTTCCAAGTCTTTGCTATTGTGGATAGTGCTGCGGTAAACATATGTGTGCATGTGTCTTTATATTAGAATGATTTCTAATCCTTTGGGTATATACTCAGTAATGAGATTGCTGGGTCAAGTAGTATTTCTGGTTCTAGATCCTTGAGGAATTGCCACACTGTCTTTCACAATGGTTGAACTAATTTACACTCCCACCAACAGTGTAAAAGCATTTCTATTTCTCCACATTCTTGCCAGCATCTGTTGATTCCTATCTTTTAATGATCGTAATGATCACCATTCTACCTGATGTGAGGTGGTATCTCATTGTGGTTTTGATTTGGATTTCTCTAATAGCCCACTTTTTTTTTTTTTTGAGACGGAATCTTGCTCTGTCGCCCAAGCTGCTGGAGTGCAGTGGTGCGATCTCAGCTCACTGCAACTTCCACCTCCTGGGTTCAAGTGATTCTCCTGTCTCAGCCTCCTGAGTACCTGGGGCTACAGGCACACACCACTGCACCTGGCTAATTTTTTTGTATTTTTAGTAGAGACGGGGTTTCACTATGTTGGCCAGGCTGGTCTCAAACTCCTGAACTCAAATGATCCACCTGCCTTGGCCTCCCAAAGTGCTAGGATTACAGGCATGAGCTACTGCGCCCAGCCAATAGCCCGCTTTTTGATGGAATTGTTTGTTTTTTTCTTACTGATTTCTTTGAGTTCGTTGTAGATTCCGGATATTAGTCCTTTGTCAGATGTACAGATTGTGAAGATTCCACTCTGTGGGCTGTCTGTTGACTCTGCTGACTGTTCCTTTTGCTGTGCAAGAGTTCTTTAGTTAAATCCCAACTATTTATCTTTGTTTTTATTGCATTTACTTTTGGGTTCTTGGTCATTAAATCCTTGCCTAAGCCAATGTCTAGAAGGGGTTTTCCAATGTTATCTTCTAGAATTTTTATAGTTTCAGGTCTTGTATTTAGTTTCAGGTCATTATATTTCCCCACTTTATGTTTTTGTTTTCTTTGTCAAAGATCAGTTGGCTGTAAGTATGTGGGTTTATTTCTGGGTTCTTTATTCTGTTCGATTGGTCTGTGTGCCTATTTTTATACCAGTACCATGTTGTTTTGGTGACTATGGCCTTATAGTATAGTTTGAAATCAGGTAGTGTGATGCCTCCAGATTTGTTCTTTTTGCTTAGTCTTGCTTTGGCTTTGTGGGCTCTTTTTCGTACCAAATGAATTTTAAAATTGTTTTTTCTAATTCTGTGAAGAATGATGTTGGTATTTTGATGGGGATTGCATTGAATCTGTAGATTGCTTTTGGCAGTATGGTCAAAGACCTCTACAAGGAAAACTACAAAACACTGCTGAAAGAAATCATAAATGACACAAATTGAAATACATCCCATTCTCATGGATGGAAAGAATAAATATTGTGAAATGGCCAGCTTTGTTTTAGATGAAGTTTCCCCGTGTGCTTTCTTTTCTCCTGACTCTTTATCAATCTGTTTTTAATCCCTTTCACTAGTGCCACACTGTCATATGAACTTACTTTTCCAATAAATCTTGATATTGGGCAATGTACGTTCTTATCTTTGCTCTTCCTCAAAATTTTTTGCTATTCTTGTTTCTTTCTGTTTCTACATAATCTTATATTAGCATGTCTGTCATCAACACACAAATAAAAATAGCCAACTGGAATATAAGGAGAATTTTTACTCTCACAATACTGCTTCCTCCAATTTGAGAAAATGGTATGTTCTTTCATTTGTTTAGGTCGTCACCCACTTCTCTCAATAATCTTTTTATAATTTTGGTATAGAGGTGCTACACATATTTAGACAGATTGTTTTCTAGATATTTGATAACTTTTGATACTATGGTAAATAGCATGATTAAAAATTTTTTATATTAAATGCTAGAAAATAAAATAATTTTGTATAGTGACATTGTATTCAGCAAGCCTAACTCACCTAAATTATTAAATTTGATAATTTATAGAAAATTACTTTTATAACCATATGTTATCTGTAAATGAAGATACATGTATTTCTTTACTTAAAACATTTTACCATGTATTTACATGCCTTATTTCACTGACAAAAAACTCCTATAAAATGTTGACTAAAATTGTTAATAATAAATATTCTTTTTATTATTCATGATCTGAAGATTATTATGTTTTTAATATTTAATATTGCGATCTAAGATTTGTTTTGGGGGCGCTCCAGTGATACATTTTTCAGAAAAGAAGGTAATTTTTATAGCAAATTTTATAAGGTATTTAAAAATAATTAATAAATATGATTTATCAAAAATGTTTTTTGTCTTTACCTAATTTTTATTTTATTTTTCTTAAATTTATAAAAAAAATACATTAATATAAACTCAGTTTTTATATTTATCTATTTTATATATCAAGGAACCCATTTTACTTATATTTGTTTGTCATATTTGAATCCACATTTAAGACATAAATTGTCCAGTAATCCACATTGTCAGATTTGTGAATCAAGGTAATACTGGTATCATAAAACCCATTACAATGAATTCTATATTTTTCATTTTACCATGAAGAATTGATATAGTCTTTGTTTTGCTGAGAATTCTCAGTTTGCTGAGAATGATGGTTTCCAGCTTCATCCATGTCTCTGCAAAGGACATGAACTCATCCTTTTTTATGGTTGCATCGTATTCCATGGTGTATATGTGCCACTTTTTCTTTATCCAGAAATACCATTTGAGCCAGCAATCCCATTAATGAGTATATACTCAAAGGTTTATAAGTCATTCTACTATAAAGACACATGTAAAACACACCTAAAAATGTCAGAGAATACACAGCATATAAAGTATGTTCCCAGATCACACTGTTAATTGACTGCAAATCGGTAGCAGAACAATAGATGGAAAGAAAAAACCCAAATATTTAGAGATTAAACAGTACACACTTAAATACACATGAGTCAAAGAACTTTTAAGAGAAATTTTAAAATATTTTGAACTAGATAACATTGAAAATACAACTTACCAAATTTGAGGGATGTAGTGAAAGCAGTACTTAACAGGGAAATTTATGGCATTAAGTGCACATCATAAAAAAGGAAAGATATAAAATTAATAATCTAAGCTTCCACCTTAGGAAGAAGAAAAGAAGAAAGGCCAGAATGATCATCTGGACACGGATTAGGCGTGGAGAAACCAGTGTACACCCATGTGGACCTCAACATAGATTCCATAAAGAAATATTTATAGAAATACGTATGTACATGTGTAGATTCCTGCTCTGTCACTCACTAGAGCAATGACATCCCAATTTCAAAGATATTATGAAATACCCAGATCTTTGCTTCAATTGCTGATCTCCAGTAAAAGGAACCAGGGCTCACCAGAGAAATTGTGGATTCTAGGAGTAGAACAGGAAACAGACAAGGTAAGCTGGGGGCACTTTGTAGTGCTAGAAAATTAGTAACTGCTGAAAAAATAAAAATGAACAGCCACATTGCCGGGGCATGTCAGGGCCACAGGAGCCAAATGAAAGATCTGGCCTGCAACTGAAACTGGAATAATTAAACAATAATGACAACAAAAAGCAGCATTGGTTCATAATCCAATTTATAAAATAAATATCTATGAGTTTATAGTGATATGAACGAATGGGTAAATATGTAAATATTTAATAGACAAACCTCCCTTGCAGAGGAATTCCAAATAAGGTGGCAGGCTCCATGCTCTTAAAGGAGGAGAGCCTAACTCCTGCTGCATAAGTGAAGGCCATGCATAGTGAATTTGCTCCAGTGAGTCTGGAAAGTGGGACAAGGGAGTAACTTTCCTGTGGAGAAACCTGGCAGAGGCCACAACCGCCAGGTGAGGCGGGTGCTACAGTGATGAGTCATTGACTAAAGGTGCCTTGACAGAGTGTAATAAAAATAGCACTTTACTTCTATGGTCTTCTTCCCCAAATTCCATAATCCCAATCGGATCATCAGAAAAACCCCAACTGAGAGAAATTCTACGGCATACCTGACCATTACTCTTCAAAACTATCCCAATCATTGAAAACAAGGAAAATCTGAGAAACTGCCAGCGGATAGGGGTCTAGGGAGATGTGACAACTGCATACACAGTGGCATCCCGGATGGGGTCCTGGAACAGAAAAATAACATCAGGTTAGCAACTAAGGAATCCCAAATAGGCTATGGACATTATTAGTCAATGATTATTATGATGCAAACATATGATCATTATGTCAAGATAGGGGACACATCTCCCATCTTGTCAAATAATTTATTGAGCATATTTATCAACTGTTGTTAAGTCAAGTCTGTCTGATAGCCTTGTTTGATTTCTGATCTCCTGATGTTTGATTTTTATTGAAATTACATGTCCTGATTGTGCAGAGTCAGTGCAGTCTCTCTGTGTGCTTGGTGACATCTGAGTGAATGTCACATGCTTGTGTAAGTGATAGCAGAGATAATGGGGGCTCCAGATGATACCATCTTTCCCCAAAGTGGAGCCATTTGACACTGGCTGGTGGCCCAGCTAGAGGCAGATGATGCCTGCTCACCAAGGACCGAGGTCACCCAGCTGTGTCTCAGCCTCTCTTTGAGGGAACCCTTCTTCTCACTCATCCATGCTTCTAGGGGTCACATTTGGAGCTCCAGCTTCAGCCCCTTGAGATTTAAAATCAGTTTCTGTTCCTCAGACTCGTCCCCTCTTCCCTCCAGGGCCAGCCTTCACTACATCCCTGGCCACATCAGCCCTCAGGGATTTGGTCTTTATGGGGAAAGATAGGAAGAGTATTTTAAGACATTTAAAGTAGAAAATATTTTGGCCTTGGGGAAAATGTTAAGGCTCTGAGAAAGAAAATAGCCTTAGATTCCTGACGACACTGACTTCCCCAAAATGGCAAATGTTGCATGGAGAAGAAGAGAGATCTTCCCCATGAGCCGGCAGGACAGTCACGAGGGCAATGCCTTGGAGGCATGTGAGAATTGGGTAAATTCGGTGGCACACACTAGTGATTTGAACAACAGTTTATGGCTCTCTCCCCTCTCTCTTTATTTTTTCTTTACAGTTTTATTCCCTCTGGTTCATATTACCCTTTTTTCTAAAACTAATGTGATTTTTGAAACAACAGATGTGATAAACCAACATTAAATTACGTTCCCAAATTTAAAAAAAGGTTTAGGAGAAAGTAGTTTCATAATCAATGGTTGATAAGCACAATTATTTTTTAACATGTACGACTTTACCAACTTAAATCTAGACAGTACATTAAAGTTTAAAAGTCCAGTTTGTAGGGGTGTATCAATAGTGAAATAATTTAAAAGCTTCTTTATTTCTGGCATAATATTCTATTTCTATTTTCACTTATAAAACATACTATACGTTTGTATGCAAAATGTAAGGTGCCAATACCTTTGTTGAGTTTTGAAAATATTTATTAATTAAGGAACATCAACATATAAAATTATCTTCCAAATAAACTTTAGGTTGACCAATAATTTCTGGATCAAATTAACTTTAAGCAAACAAGAGAAATATATACAGCTGTCACAGTGTAATAAAATGAAAAATGATCATTTCATCAATTTGAGTCAACTGGACATTTTCTGCATAGTTTATAATGTACAGAAGCTGGACGATGCATGTCTGATACATTTCCTAGGAATAAATGTATCATCTCTGAAACTCTTATGGCTCCAATAAGGAACTCCTCATGGTTGCTTTGGAAATTCCACTTAAGATGAAGATAGTGTTTTCTTTCCTCCAATGTGATCAGCAGGGCTGGTAATCAATATATAATTACCAGGCTTCTCATGCCTGTTTCTAACAGACTAACACTTTTCTAGGAAATGCTAAGCAACTTGAATCTCACTCCTGGAACACAAGCCCCAGCCATATGGGTAACAAACATTTATCCTGTTTATATGGGAAGTCATAGGAACACATGGTTTCCTAACCAGGACATCAAGGTCTTTGGAGGAATCTTGCAGCCTGTTCCTGGCAGCTTTCTCTCCCCTCCTTCCTAGGCCACCAGAGCTGGCATGGAGCCAGTGGGAAGGTGGCATTTCTGCTCAGCAAGCAACTAAGAGACGCCTGCCCTTGGCAACAGAAAGTTCTAACGAGGACCCAGGTTTTTAAACAGCTAGAGTCTCTGTGTTTCTTCTGATTATGGTAGAAAATAAAGCCAAAAAAAATAAGCCTTTATAAAAACAGCATGGGTGTTTTTGTGATAGATTGCTAAGGGGTAAAAAAGGCAACTACGTTAGAAATGTGAGCCTGGCAAGAGGGAAAAGCTAGCATTAAGGACCTGCCAAAATTCTAAATTCACTTTCTTTTCTATGCCAGAGTGAATTTAAAATAGATATATAAATGTCTGTTTCATTTATATTCTTTAGTGAAAGCCAAATACATAAGCAAAATAAAATTTAAAATACTACTATTGAATAAACAATCTGAATACCCCTATGAAGTAAGACATAATAGAAGCTTGGACCTTCCCTAAGTAAATGGAGGAGGCTGCAGAGAGAAGGCTGTCTCACCAAACTGCAGAAGAAAAGCATAGCCCTCCAGCAGGAAATGGAAGATGGTGATTTCAGGACATTTGTCAGCTAAAGTTTTCACAAAACAGCTTTATGTAGCCTTTTGAATAAATGCTGTGCACAGCTGTGTGGAGGAGATATTATTAGGAGGGGCTGAACTCTTAAAATGATGAAATTGAGTTTACTGTAAAGTTGTAGAGGTGAAGGAAATAAAAATAAGCTTCTGTAAGTTATATGGGAAACAGAACTTCAAAATCAAGAGAAAGAGAAGTTTTAACTTCCTTACGTCTATTTGTTTAGGCTCTCTAGTGGAGGTCGGTATTAGCACACACTACGTTAAACATCTTGCACAGAAAAAGTCAGCATATTCTCTGTCAGCCAATGGAAGAGAGTGGAGTAAACCAGTGATTACTTAACACACATGCTTTAAAACAGCAAACTATTAGACGCAATGTGGAGTATATTTATGGTCTGTTACATTTTACGAAATGGTTTTATTTGGTTTATTTTTAAAATACTTGTCATTTTAGCAATCTTCTGATAAGATGGAACATTGAAAAGCTCAGAACAAAACACATGCAATGATCAGCTTCCCTACGAGCAACGACACCCACTTTTCTGGTTTCTTTCTTTCTTTCCACTTATGAAATCATTAGAGTTTTGTTAGGTCTAATTAAAGACCAAGAAGGCATTTGGATGGAAAAAAAGTTTTGTGTATTTGTGATGTGTTTTCTACAGCCAGGACCAAGCCCTTGAAACCAAACTTCAACAAAGAAGCATAATTTCATAATGAAGAAAAGAAAAACCCAGTAAATACCTAATTCCAGACTTTCCTTTGTCATAAAGTCAGTGATCTTCATGCACACAATTTCACATACAAATTCCTGTTTCTTATTTATAATCTCTTTCTATTTACTGAGGAGGTCATCTCTTGATGTGGTTGAAAATACGTTACTCTGTAACTATGATTTTTCTCATGATAAAAGTGAGATGCAGGACAAGTCAGCTATTATTATGGGATATATGCGGATGTGCTGGGATATATGTGGATGTGCTGGGATGGAGTCCTCCACAAAAAATCACGGGGGCAGAGCACGCTCTTAAGTCTCGGAGCTTCTTACCTGAGAATGTTGATTCTGAGTCACTCCAGTGGCTTCCAGGAGTTGCCAACTTTTAAAAACTTGTGTTCCACCATTCCAAATCTGGTCTCCTCCTTTGCTGAGAAAGATGGAAGGCAGATGGCAGGCATGACGTGGGGGCTTCTGTAGGGGCTCCTGCTGTGGAGTAATCCTTGATAAAAGAAAAACATCAGCCAAATTAAATTTAAAAGACTTTGAGCAATGAATGAATCGCAAACCAGACTGCCTTCTGAGCCAGAGTAGGTTCAGATGTTCCAGCACAACCATTCAGTGGAAGATGATTTATGGACATTGAAGGGAAAGCGACCTACAGAAAATGGAAGGGAGGGACAGAAACAGCTGGATTGGTTATAGCTCAGCATTTGCCTTACTTGCCTTATTTGAACACAGTTCGAACAGTTGACTACATTTGATTGGCCGAAACTCAGTGGCTGGCACAAGTGTAGGCTACGGTCTACGTACACCTCTCCTTGTTATGTTCATGATGTGCAGGAAAACCTTTAGGCTGACCTTAAAATCTGTAAGGAGGCAGCTTTAGGCTAAACTTGATTTAACACCCTCAAGATACCCGATTCTTTTGCAGATTTGAGTCAGGATGGCTTCAGCCTAAGGAAGAGCTTGCTGGGCTCCTCGTAAGTGTGGGAGGTTGGAGGAGCCGCCGCCTGGGGTGAGTGTGGGAGGTTGGAGGAGCCGCCGCCTGGGGTGAGTGTGGGAGGTTGGAGGAGCCGCTGCCTGGGGTGCACAGTGTGTAGCTGCCCTGCTGAATCTTCTTGGATACTGTTATGGGATTTGGGGGGGTGTCGTTTTTCTGGCTGGATAATCCACTCTGTGGCTGGTGGGGCCTTTGCCTGAGTTTTGCTCTGGCCTGCTGAGCTCTTTTCGCCCACTTGGCCTGGCAGGCTGCACTTGGCTCACACTACCAGCCTCGGTAGTTGAGAGGGCAATATTGTCCACCTGTGACTCTGGGTGGCATTTTCCCGCCAGCCAGTGCTGCAGGCCCCAAAGCCTGTGGTATCAGGAGGGCCATGGCACAGGGGCTGTGTGGGGAGGTTCTGAACCATGGAACGTGGGCAGAAGTGGCGTAGCCAGTGCTAGGCCAGGACCTTTCCACTTTCTGCACCATCTCCCAGCCCTCTTCCTCCTATAGAGACAGCCGTGGAAACCTCGGGAGGCTTGGCAGACCCAGACTGGATATGTCCTGAGCCAGAAAAGGCATGACGCCACTGAGACCCTGGTCTGTCTCTATGTCCACAGCCAATATAAATTACCCTCAGCAAGACAACACCAGAGAGAAATGCTTCCACCACGCACAGAAATGGTTCCGGGGGCTAAAGATTGAGACAGTCCCCAGCCACTGTGCAGTTCTTCAGTACTTCAGGGCCCACAGAACAAAGGGGCTAATAGGAGGCCCAGGAGTTACTGCTGCCCCGAGGGAAGAGAGGATTGTCTCCTGTGCCCAGAGGCCCTGTGGGAATGGTCCTAACTTGCCCTGTCCAGGATAAAAGCCAGGAGAGGCCCACACAAGCCCCAGGCAGGAGGGACCCCCAATGGAGCAGCCACTGAGGATGGAGAGTCCAAGAGCTGCAGGGCTGATGGGGGCCCAGGGGCAGCGCAGAGCTGTATGTGGGTTCCAGCTGCGGCCACACGACCTGTGCCAGGCACAGAGGCAACAGAGGCTGAACACGTTCCCCTCCCACGCACCTGAGCACACGTTCATTGCATCCGCTGTCTCCTGTTTTCCTTCTAACATTACAGGTAAATGGATGCCTTTTCATAACTTATATATTTATATATTTCTGCTTATTATATTTCTGCTTATTATAACCCACCCAGTCTCAGGTATTCTAGTATATCAGCACAAAACAGATCATGACATCCTGTGTCTCAAAATGCAATTTAGGTTTTCCAAATTTCTGAAAATATTTAAATAGTTTTGCTTCATGTGCTCAGTTTTCCATATTTGCTGGTTTTTTATAGGAATATTTCTCCTGAATGTGGGCACTGCCATAAATCATTCTTTATCTAACTCACTGAATTAGTGGATCCCTCCCAAGACCTCTATTTTGATTTGCTGTGTCCTACAAAGTTAGATAGTCCCAAGGCCAGCATGTGTGTATTCCTAGCCAGGGATTCACCTATTTATGGAAAGTGAGCTGTATTTCTTCCCAAGCCAATTTATATAGTTTTGCTTATCATTATATCATTTAACTGAATTAAATACTAATATTCATAATTCCTGAGCAAGGACTAAATTGAATACTCTGGAAAGATTTGTAAATATTGGAGTACATTTTGATTAAAGGAAAAGCATAAATAAATATGTAACTTAGAAATAGCCTACACTAAGATAATTTTTCAAGTGTCTTTAAAGTTATGTTCACTTTGAATTGGAAATCTCTGAGAAACATTTTAGGTGAAGTTTAAGTAGCAAAGACTATTCCTATCTCTAGTCATCAACCCATATCAAAGAACAGGAACAGCACCTTTATTTAAATATTGGCCACTGAATAATTATTTGTATGGTATATATTTCTAATGTTCATTATATTGATATATCATTATTATTATTCTTTTCTGTAAGTGACGTATTGAATTTTTTTTTTTTTTTTTTTTTTTTTTTTTTTTTTTTTTTGAGACGGAGTCTCGCTCTGTCGCCCAGGCTGGAGTGCAGTGGCCGGATCTCAGCTCACTGCAAGATCCGCCTCCCGGGTTTACGCCATTCTCCTGCCTCAGCCTCCCCAGTAGCTGGGACTACAGGCGCCCGCCACCTCGCCCGGCTAGTTTTTTTTTTTGTATTTTTTTAGTAGAGACGGGGTTTCACCGTGTTAGCCAGGATGGTCTCGATCTCCTGACCTCGTGATCCGCCCGTCTCGGCCTCCCAAAGTGCTGGGATTACAGGCTTGAGCCACCGCGCCTGGCCGAATTCTGTCTCTAAACACTTTTTGGTATTTTGGAGAGAAGGGAGTATTAACAGGAAGGATTTGTTTAATCCCTTCATCTGTATAACAAACAAAAATGACACTGGACTATGACTTCTTCTGGCCTCTAACATGGGCATTTCATCAGCTGCCATGATTTTGCCAAGTGACTATTCGGAAATAATGCCATCTATATTAGTCTGTTTTCACACTGCCATAAAGAACTACCACTACCAGAGACTAGGTAATTTATAAAGAGGTTTAACTGACCCAAAGTTCCACATGGCTGGGGAGATCTCAGAAAACATAATCATGGCAAAAAGTGAAGGGAAGCAAGGCATGTCTTACATGATGGCAGGAGTGGCAGGGGAAGTGCCACACTCTTAAACCACTGGATCTCGTGAGAATTCTCTCACTATTATGAGAACAGCATGGGGAAAATCCACCCCCATGATCCAATTACTTCCCACCAGGTCCATCTCCTGACACATGAGGATTACAATTCGACATGAAATTTGGGTGGGGACACAGAGCCAAACTATATCATTCCAACCCTGCACCCTCCTCCCAAATCGCATGTCCTTCTCACACTGCAAAATCAACCATGCCTTCCCGACAGTCCCCCAAAGTCTTAACTAATTCCAGCATGAACTCAAAATTCCAAGTCCAAAATCTCATCTGAGACCAGGCAATTCCCTTCTGACTATTAACCTATAAAATCAAAAACAAGTTAGTTACTTTCAAGATACAATGGGGGTACACGCATTGAGTAAATGCTTCCATTCCAAATGGGATAAATTGGCCAGAATGAAGGGGCCACAGGCCCCCATGCCAAGTCCATAATCCAGCAGGGCAGTCATTAAATCTTAAAGCTCCAAAATAGTCTCCTTTGATTCCATGTCTCACATTGAGGGCATGCTGATGCAAGAGGTTGGCTTCCAAGGCCTTGAGTAGCTCCACCTTATGGCTTTGCAGGGTTCAGCCCCCACAGCTTCTCTCATGGGCTGGTATTGAGTGCCTCCAGTGTTTACAGGTGCACAGTGCAAGCTGTCAGTGGATCTACCATTCTGGGGTCTGGAGGATGGTGGCCCTCTTTTCACAGCTCCACTAGGCAGGGACTCTTTGTGGGGGCTCCAAACTCACATTTCCCTTCTGCACTGACCTAGCAGAGCTTCTCCATGAGGGCCCCACCCCTGCATAAAACCTTCTGCCTGGACATCCAGGTGTTTCCATTCATCCTCTCAAATCTAGGAGTAGGTTCCTAAACCTCAATTCTTGCTTTCTGCAAACCAGCAGGTCCTACACCATGTGGAAGATGCCAAGGCTTGGGCTTGCACCCTCTGAAGCCATGTCGCAAGTTGTACCTTGGCTCCTTTTAGTCATGGCTAGAGCTGGAGTGGCTGGGATGCAGGGCACCCTGTCCTGAGGCTGCAGAGAGCATCTGTGCCCTGGGCTTGGCCCACAAAAACACTTTTTCCTGCCAGGTCTCTGGGCTTGTGATGGAGGGACTGCTGTAAAGGTCTCCAACAGGTCCTGGAGACATTTTCCCCAATGTTTTGACTGTTAACTTTTGGTTTCTCATTACATATGCAAATTTCTGAAAGTGGCAGCTTGAAATTCACCCAGAAAATGGGTTTTTCTTTTCCTACCACATAGTGACAGGCTGCAAATTTTTCAAATGCTCTGCTTCCCTTTTAAACATAAGCTCCAATTTTAGATGATCTCTTTGTGATGCATATGACTATATGCATTAGAAACATCCAAGTCACATCTTGAACACTTTGCTGCTTAGAAATCTCTTCTGCCAGATACCCTAAATCATCTCCCTCAAATTCAAAGTTCCACAAATCTCTAGGGCAGGGGCAAAATGTCACCAGTCTCTTTGCTAAAGCATAGCAAGAGTGACCTTTATTCCAGTTCTGCGTAAGTTCCTTATCTCCATCTGAGATCACCTCAGCCTGGACTTCATTGTCCATATCTCTATGAGCATTTTGGTCAAAACCATTCAACAAGTCTCTAGGAAGTTCCAAACTTTCCCACATCTACCTGCCTTTTTCTGAGCCCTCCAAACTGTTGCAACCTCTCCCTGTAACCCAGTTTCCAAAGCTGCTTCAACATATTCGGGTATCTTTATAACAGTACCCCACTTCTGGTACCAATTTTCTGTATTAGTTTGTTTTCACCCTTTTTATATAAAAAAACTACCTGAGACTGGATAATTTATAAAGAAAATAGGTTTAATTGATTCATAGTTCTGCATAGCTAGGGAGACCTCAGGAAACTTACAATCATGGTGGAAGGTAAAGGGGAAGCACGGTATGTCTTACATGGCAGCAGAGAGAGAGAGAGAGTGAGGTGGGAAGTGTCACACTTTTAAACCATCAGAACTCATGAGAGCTCACGAGACCAGCATGGAGGAAATCCTCCCCCATGATCCCATCACCTCCTACCAGGTTCCTTCCCTGACATGTGGGGATTACAATTTGACATGAGCTTTGGGTGAGAACACAAAGTCAAACCATATCACCATCCAAAAAATAAAGGAAGCAATACTGTGTTTTCCATTGTCATTACATCAACATGTGCAGAAAATATCTGTAAATAAACAGTGTTGGTCTCATGCACTAAAAAGAAGAGATAAAAAGAGGACCCCGAGAACAGCAGGATAAACACCTTTATCCTTAGAGGAGGCAACATTCCAGTCCTAATGGTTGGTCCTTATTAAGCATGTGCCATGTATCTGGCACAGAGCTGGACATTGAAGGCATTTCATACCAAATCCTTAAAACCACCCATTAGAAAAGTATTATTGTCCTCATTCTCACACAGGCAAGCTGAGGCTTTGATAATCAAAACTAGTATTCTAAGGTCATTTCAAGTGAGAGAACTCATACACACATAAAATCTTCCCTGATCTAAGGTCCATTTTCTTCTTGATATTCCACATGCTTATAAAATTTGAGAGAAGAAAATGGAAAGAGAACCAAGTTCTGTCTGTGCCCAGTGGTACCCTTGGTGGTGTTGTGGGCCAACTTGTGTCCCCAAATTTATACGTCAGGGTCCAAACCCTGCATCTCAAAAGGCTACAGTGATTGGAGATGAGGCCTTTATAAGGAAAGTGAGTTAAATGAGTGTGTAAGGGTTGGCCTCGATCCTACGTGACTGGTGTCCTTATAAGAAGATCAGAACACAGACACACACAGGGGGCTAACCCTGTGAGGACATGGGGAGGAGACGTGTCTGCAAGCCGAGGAGAAAGGCCTCCGAAAGAACCAACCTGTCAATGTCTTAACAATATTAGACTCCTGGCCTCCAGAACTGCAAAGAAGTCAGTTTCTGCTGTTTAAGCTGCCCAAGCTGTAGTGTCTCATGATGGTGGCCCAGGAAGTCACACAGTAGTGCAGAATGTCAGTTGGAGAACCACAGCAATTCCTACGGAAGGACCACTTCACGTGAAGATTAGCATAAACTTCCCTGAATACCAACATCATTACAAGACACATCAGCCTAAACTCATCAACATATGTCAAGATGTGAATTTGAACTGAAGAGAAATGTACACTGGGCAGGTTAAATCCTGCCAGCTTCATTCTCTGTGTATGTGCAAATTTCTGAACACTAATTTTTATGTCAGAGAAACTGCCCTAACAATCAATGAACTCCAAAGGCCCATCTGCATATTAAAGGCTCAGGAATAATCCCCTGCTGATTTTGGCTTCTCATCTCAAACAGGCATTTCATACTTATACCATCCATCCTGGGGACTTCTGTCTCTCTGTGATGCCAAGAGAACAGCAGGTACCCCTAAGTGAACACAGGGTAAACCACAGCCAGCAGGGTAGCCTGGGCCTATTAATTCAGTAAGAATGAGCTATAATTGCTTTAAGTGGAACTGGAAATGTCACTGCCATTTAACAACTGCATTTAAAATTACGCTTGAGTGAGCTATAGTGCATTACAAACAAGTAGGATGGTAAACCCAGTAATCATTGCCCAGAGCCTGGGACACCCACAAGTCTTCCCTACTTGCCCTGAATTGTCAGAGAAAATAAAAGTGGCTGCCTTGAAGGTAGCCAGAGGCCCCAAGGTCATAGGAGAGCAGAGATTTGCCCCTGCTGGCTCTCTGAGAGGGTTGCCATAGAAACAGGAGGAAAGATGAATCCAGCCTGTATAGGCTGGGCACAGCCAGATGGCCAGGCATAGAACAGACATGGGCAGGAAGTTGCAAACCTTTTGCCTTCGTGTCCCTAGTGTGAGCCATTTTCAGTGATCAGAAAAGTTGCTTTGGCGTCCTGGATGTTTCTAACCCATTGTATTAGTCCATTCTCATGCTGCTATAAAGAACTGTTCAAGACGGGGTTATTTATAAAGAAAAGAGCTTTAATTGACTCACAGTTCCTCAGGGATGGGGAGGCCACAGGAAACTTACAATCATGGCAGAAGGGGAAGCAAACACGTTCTTCTTTACATGGCGGCAGCAAGGAGAAGTGCCCAGCAAAAGTGGGAAAAGCCCCTTATAAAACCATCAGATCTCATGAGAACTCACTATCAGGAGAACAGCATGAGGGTAACTGGCCCCATGATTAAATTACCACCTACGGGGTCCCTCCCATGACACATGGGGATTATGGGAGCTACAATTCGAGATTTGGGTAGGGACACAGACAAACCATTTCACTGATTAAGGAGGTTAGAATAAAAATGCTATGAACAAACATCCTGGAATTTCTGGAGGCATTAATTCAGAGGTTGAAAGGCCATATTTGGGCAAAACCCTCAGATACTGCCTCCTCAGTGTGTTACTTTTGGAGAGAAATGATTATTTCCTAATAATTTCCTAATATACAAAAGAATTTTTAGAGGAAAAGGGAGGGATAGCATTTGTCTTGGGTAGGGAGGGAGACGTCCTGAGTGCTGGTGAAAATCATACAAGCTTTGGAATTGGCCAGGTCAGACACCAAACCATGCTTCCAGCGCTCATGAGCTATGTCCTTTCAGGCAAAGGATGCTACTTCTGAGCCTCAGTTTCCTCAGGTGAGTAGAATAACCTCTCCCACAGGGCAGCATAGAAGCATTTAGGGAATGTGTCCATCTCTGGATATCTGTTTCCCATGGTGGCCAAGTCAGCCCGTCTAATGTCACTCTCCTGCAGGGAAAATCTATAGACAAAGAACAAATATAAAATTAACTCCCTAAAGGCAGTGAATGGGGATGAAAAGCATGGATTATGGAAGGGGAGTGTGATGTGTGGAAGAAACAAAGGGAAAGAGGGGAGAGAGGGTTTTTATGGTTTTTAGCTTAGGAGTGAGTCTGACACCATGCAATGCAGAGTTGCCAAAACACTAACAGAAAACAGTTGGTCTTTCCCTCCTGAAGAAATTGGGAACGTGCCTGCTAAAAATTGAGAAGGAAGGAGAGAATCAGAGACAGAGAACCCCAAATTCTGTGTATAACTTCCGCCCAGAACTCAGCTGACATCTGAACCTTGAATGTGTGACTCAAACTCCACGAAACACAAGGATAAAAGAACCAAACTGAGAATTCAGCTGCGGTTCAACAGGCATAGTTTGCAGTTCGTCAAACCAACTTAATGGCCCAATCACACACACACACACACACACACACACACACACACACACACACACAACTGGAAAAACTAACAGAGCCTAGACTCTCCACGATATGACATTGGCAATGCCCAACGAGTCATGCTAAATGGTCCACAATTACAGAACCAGGGAAGTGTGGCCCACTCTAGCGAACAGACACACTCAGAATCAGAACAATCCCCTTACTGTGCTCAGAGGTGGAGCTTCCTGCCGTATCCCTGCTCAGTGACGGGAATTAGGGCCTGCACCCACCGCCAGGATGAATCCAGCCTTGCCGCGATTTTACAGCTGCAGCGAAGGACAGTTCTGCGATCGTGGGAAGTCTAATGTTCAGTCTTCATCTAATAAAGGAAGAAAAAGAATGAGAGAAAAAAAATGAAGAAATCATGCTAAAATTTAACAATATAAATTCACACAATCAAGAAATTTATCAAACACAAGCAACATGAATACAAAGAAAACTAACTCTAGGCACATCGTAGTCAAACTGCTGAAACCAAGATAAAGACAATATTCTGAAAACAGAAAAATGACACAATATCCGTGGGAAAATGAGGATTAGAAACATCACTGCTTTTCTACAAGAAACTATGGCAGACAGAAGGCTGTGGAATATCTCTCATGTGCTGAAAGAACAGAAAGAAAAACAGTATTCAACGACAATTCACAGCACAACTATCTTTTAAATGAAGACAAAACAAGACCATTTTCATATGAAGCCGATTCATCCCCACAGAACTGAACTGCATGGGATGCTAACTTTAGTCTGAGAGGAAACGATACCACCTGAGAATGTTCAGAAAGGAATGAGAGCTTTGGAAATGATAAATTAAGCATTGCTGTCAAATGCTTTATTGTAAACCGCATTGTATAAACTGACAGAGCAACCAGATCACACGTTAAGGTCAAACTGGTGCAGCCCAGAGGCACAGAGGGAGGAACCAGGAACCCCCACAGAAGCCGCCGGGGGTCCTGGACCCAGAGGCACAAAGGGAGGAACCAGGAACCAGGAACCCGCATAGAAGCTCCCTGGGGTCCTGGACCCAATCCGTGAGGTTGGTGTCCTGCAGGCTGTTGCTGAGCTTGGCAAGTTCAATGGGGATAAATGGAGAACACAGTGTTGGAGATCAGGGCACTTCTATGGCCTGATTCGCATCCAAGACTATGAAACTGAAGGCACCCACAGTCCGGCTCTCAGGGATCTCAGGGATCTATATTATTGACCATGATGTCTTCAGGAATGAAACCTCCAGGCTCACATAATTATTTGGGTGTGCTACAGTGTTTAAACCTTTCCTGAGATGCACCCTGCTGTCCCCCAGGGTCCAACCCTCCTGGGCTTCCTGGCACTGTCTGAGCTGTCACCAGCCCAGGGGTCTGCACCTGGCACCTCGCTGGCATGGGGTTATGGAAGCCAGGTCCAGGGGATCCTGCCCATGTCGGCCTGGCTGTGGCTCCTCCCAATACCAGAGCAGACATTCCCGGTCACTTGCAGTGTCCCCTGGTCCTGGACCACTAACCCCCAAGCACTTGCTATTGCAGTAGAAGGACCAAATTAGTGACCCTGGAGCTAGGACCCTGACTACCATCACCAAAACACAGACCATGCAACACTTGACTTCCACAACGTGGAAAACACAAGCCATGGTGAACTCGTGGCGGCACCCACCTGGCCCCGGTTCCAGGGGGACATCTGCAGATACAGGTCCTCATGGCCCTGGGCACCTGGGACGGGGGCCCTGATTCCACAGCCTCACTGTGGAGGACAATAGCGACCCTGGCCTGCAGGGTCTCTGCATGGTGTTGGGTGCAGTCCCAGGTAGAGCCGGCGAAGCCTCTGGTGCTCCAGGCTCCTCTTCCTGGGGAAGCAGGTCCTGACTCACTCTGGGTAGTGACTGAGGGCTCAAGGGCCCAGGTAATGGCCTGGACACTTCCTGACCGACTATCAATGCTAGGGACTGGGCCTGTGTTGTGTGCCCACCTGGGCGCTGGCCTTCCTCCCAACTGCACCAGTGGACACATGCAGGTCACGCAGCTGGTTCGCAGGACAGGTGCAGGTGCCACACCTGGTGTGCAGGTGGGTGGAGGCCACACAGACCCTGGGCAGCTGACGGCACATGTCAGCTTGACCCTGAAGGTCGCGGAATGAGCATCACAATGTGAAGCAGAACTTTGAGGGCACCACCTGCTTCTGCACTGAATGCAGGAAGGGTCCCCTGGCAGAGATCCTGTGACCCTGACCCTGAAGGGCTGCTCAGGATCCGGCATGAAGATGGAAGAGTTGCTGATGGGAGGTGGTGGAGATACAGATGCTGGGGTCTCGAGGGAGCTGCTGTGAGGGTGCCTGTGGGATATCCGTGCCCCTCAGAGCTTCCCTGAGGAGAGGGCTCTTCCTAGACAGATGCCCCTCCCAAGGCTGCCTCTGGGTCACAGGACACAGACCTGGTCTTGGTGCCTCTCCTTTCCGCCACAACTCCTCATTGCTCCCACAGCAATGGGCAGCTCTCCCCTGTGGTCTCTCCATCTAAACAATCAGCTGCCTGCTGGGACCTGAGCAACACAAAGAGCAAGAGAGCTATCAAGCACCGGCTTTAATTTGTAGAGTACATCACAGCTCACAAACGTATTTTACCCGTTAATAAAGCTCTTGAAAACCAATTGTGTGTGGATTAAATATAAGTGAATCAACTTGTGAAGCTATTTTAGAAATAAACAAAATTGGGCCAGGCGTGGTGGCTCACGCCTGTAATCCCAGCACTTTGGGAGGCCAAGACAGGCAGATCACCTGAGGTCAGGAGTTCGAGACCAGCCTGGCCAACATGGTAAAACCCTGTGTCGACTAAAAATACAAAATTAGCCCGGTGTGGTGGCACATGCTTGTGATCCCAGCTACTTGAGAGGCTGAGGCAGGGAGAATTGCTTGAATCCGGGAGGCAGAGGTTGCAGTGAGCCGAGACCCTGCTATTGCACTCCAGCCTAGGCAACAAGAGCAAAACGCAAAAAAAAGAAAAAAAAAAAAAAGGAAAGGAAAGGGAAAGGAAAGCGAAGGAAGGGGAAGGGGAAGGGAAAAGGCAAGGCAAGGCAAGGAAATAAATAAAATTGAGTCTTCTTTATTCCGATCATGGATTCATTTAGTCCTTTCTGAAAGCACAAAATTCCAAGTAAATGGAATAGAGTCCACGTCAGCATTCACATACCAACATAGAGAGTAGGCCATGTTCTAGTGGCCACATTAAAATAGTAAAGAGAAAGAGATGAATTTTATTGATATATTTTATTTGGTCCAGTATGTCCAAAATATTAATTTCAACATGTAAGCAAAATAATACAATTGTTGATAATATATTTTACATTTTGGTACAAAGTCTTTGAAAGATGGTATATGTTTGAAATTAAAGCACATCTCAGATTGGCGACATTTCACGAGCTTCACGTCTAAATGTCCGGCAGCCTACCGTTGTTCAGAACAGTGGGGCAGGAGAAACGTGGAAGATGAATGTCCTGGGACAGAGAGTGAAGCCGCTGAGGGGCAGAGTTTTAACAATTTTGGAAGCGTGGGTGCCAGGGCGCACATGTGAAAGATGTGGGAGGGGAGGCTGAGGGGAAGATGAGGAGAAAAAATCCCAGTGACCATAGATAGGCTGTGGTTAATATTAATAGCTAGAAGAGTCTGACCCAAAATTACAGAAATTACAAGAAAACAGACCTCACAAAAGAAGGGCAGGCACCGGACAGGACTGACGATGAAACTAACCCATGGAAATTAATAGAGTGATGCTTCACATAGTAACGAAATATCATCAGGGAGATACACAGTAACAGGCTGAACTGAAGAGGACAGATCTACTCCCTGTAACCGAAAGCTCCTGTTGAAAACACCTGAACAAGCACAGGGGAGTGAAAATGGACACAGATGAAAACTATCACACCGGCTGGGCGCTGTGGCTCATGCCTGTAATCCCAGCACTTTGGGTGGCTGAGGCGGGTGAATTACTTGAGGTCAGAGGTTCAAAACTAGCCTGGCCAAAATAGTGAAACCCCGTCTCTACTAAAAATACAAAAAAAAAAACAAAAAATTAGCCAGGCGAGGTGGCGAACGCCTGTAATCCCAGCTACTCGGGAGGCTGAGGCAGGAGAATCACTTGAATCCGGGACGCGGAGGTTGCAATGAGCCGAGATTGCACCATTGCACTCCAGCCTGGGCAACAGAGCTAGACATGGTCCAAAAAAAAAAAAGCAGGAAGGCCAAGACCGAGATTTCCGAAACCCAGCAACAACAGACGTGATGTTTTGAGAGGAAGGTTGAGAAACACAAAAGAGAGGAAGATGCACTATCCACCTAACGGATGTTCCTGGAGTTGAATATAGGAAGAATGCCGAAAAATATCAATGAAAGAAATGTTTTCCCATAAGAAGAAACCATGACCTTCTACGCTGAAATGAGAGAATGCATGTTAAGTAGCATAAGCAGAAATGACCACACTGTGGAAAGATTTTAAGAAAGATCTGGGAGGGGTTAAAGCTATCAAAAAAAAAAAAAAAGTCCACTACTAGAACTATTTTTACAAACATTAAACTAGTTCAAGAGCTAACATATGCAATGAAAGCATATACACTTAATAATTCATGATGTTAAAATAATAAAATGTTTAATTTGAAAATCTCAAAGTTGGGGTATAAATGTTAAAATAAAGGGAAAAAAATTCGCTGTAAGAAACTTACCTTTATATTTTTATATCTGCCGTTAAACAAGGAAATGAAGCTAAAAACACCTGGTAAATCTCCAAAGTGAAGAGAGATAACCCTAAGCTGATCCAGACCAAGAGTGCACTGCCCTGAGCATCCCAACAGCAGACACCTTCCCAGGTCCTGCAGGCTCCGAGGAGTGGGCAATGTCCCCAGCTCCTGCAGGGTCTCGGAGCGGACACCGTCCTCACTGACCCTTCTAGGGAGTCCCGGGTGGGACAGACGCTGGCGTGGCGGCACAGCGCCCCGATCCTTTGAAACAAGCCTTCCAAGCCCCACCCGCCCCCGCCTGCTCCTGTGTTAGAGCACTAAAGACGCCCTCGGCCTCCCGGCGGAGCGAGCACAACTCCCACCGCACGACAGTAAGTTGTCCATATCACAGCCAACACCTGGAACAACCGCGATATCTGGACTAGCAAATGCCATGAAATTACCGCGAGAAGAAGGAAGCGCAGGTTTCGTGAGAAGGGCAGATCTCACGAGAGAAGATTTGGCGCCCTCCTCCGTGGTTTGTGGCCAGGCCGGGTTCGGCGGTTGCTGTGAGGGCGGGCTTCTCGGCACCATGCCGTCCCCGTTCTCCGTCAGCTCTTTCCCCGTCAGCATCCCAGCCGTGCTCATGGTAACTCGCGGCCTGCGTAACCACCCGTTCGGGGGAGGACGGCGGAGAGGCGTTGGGTCGCCCCACAGAGAACCTAACCTGTGGCCAGGAAGGCGCCGATCGTGGGCGGGGCCTGGCGGCGGAGCGCGCGCGCTGGGCGGGGTCCTGGGACCTGTGGGAAGGGGCCGGGGCCGGGCGTCGGGGCGCGAGTGCTAGGCGGGGTCCTGGGCCGTTGGGCGGAACGGGGCGCGGGGCATTGGGGTG
>NW_016821253.1:560354-583960 GCF_001698545.2 Rhinopithecus bieti | reverse complement strand
GTGGCCAGGAAGGCGCCGATCGTGGGCGGGGCCTGGCGGCGGAGCGCGCGCGCTGGGCGGGGTCCTGGGACCTGTGGGAAGGGGCCGGGGCCGGGCGTCGGGGCGCGAGTGCTAGGCGGGGTCCTGGGCCGTTGGGCGGAACGGGGCGGGGCGGGGCATTGGGGTGAGGCGGGGCCTTGGGGCGGAGCGTGCGCAGTGAGCGGGGTCCTGGGCCGTGCGGGCGGGGCTTGGGCTGGGCGCTCGTCCCGCACCGTGAGGGCGTGGCTGAGTTGTGTGGGCGGGGCGAGAGGGGCAGGGCTTTGTTCATGTGGGAGGTGCATGCGGGCGGGGCTTGGTCCATGCGGGCGGATCCTGGCAGTGTGACTGGGCGTGCGTGGTGGAGCCTGATCGTGTGGGCGTGGCACAGAGGAACCCTGCCCCTGTGTGGGCGGGGCCTGCGCTTTGCCCGGTTGGTCTGGCAGGTCCCAGGGGAGCCCGCGCCCCGAGTGGCTGCCCAGGGGTGGCATGGGCACTCGATGGGGTCTGGGCAGAAAGCCGTGCTCCCCTCACCTGCCTGCCTCTGGTCATCTGGTTGGTGAATTGATCGGAGCAGATGCGCTTGTGTCCTTATCTCATGGCGCGGCTCTGGAGAGGCTGCTGCGGCCCCTGGCAGAGAGCAATGGCACTTACAGGAGTCCTGGAGGGCTGTGCGGGGCTGCAGCCTGGAGGGCAGGGCTTGTCTCATGCAGGAAGGCGCTCAAGGAGGGAATGGCAAGGGTTGAGGATTGCTGGGATTGGCATCTGAGCATCAGTTGGGGACTGGGCAGCAGTGGATCTGAGCTTGTCTACTTCAGGTCCCTGAGCCAGACACTGTCCCCAGGTACGGCAGGGTCCCGGGGAGTCCAGGAGGCGGCGGAGTGCAGCACTGTCTGGAGGGTTCAGTGTATTGCAGAGAGGTTGGAGAAAATCAAGTCGTGCATGTGGCGATGACTCAGATTCTCCGAGGCCTTCAGTGCTAAGGAGCCTGAAATGATGATTCGTGTTTTACCTTTGGGGTTGAGCCAAGTGCATCTCTTTGAGCAATCCACTTAATGTCCTTGTCGTCACCAATTATCATCACCAAGTATTGTTACAAAAGATGGTAATTCCTTTAATTATACCCAGCTTAAAAACATGATTCTTTTCCACCAACAAAAGGGGCACGTCAGAGATGCCTTCAGTTCTGTGTGCTTGAACTTTGAATTCCATGAATTATAGTTGCACTGAGGGGAGAATCCTGTTTGCATCCTCCTGGTTCCTTCTCCCTTTCCTGTCCCCATGTTTCTCAGGCCTGGCAGTGCTCTCCGGATACCTTGCTGAGTAGCCCCAGGAGGACTCAGGATTGAGAGGCCCCTGCCCCCCCGCCCTGGGAGAAGGCTGTGGGTGGGCTGTGAGCCTGGCCTTGTGGGGCAGGACAGTGAGTGTCTGCTGGGGTGTTCCTACAGCAGACGGACTGGACTGAGCCCTGGCTCATGGGGCTGGCTGCCTTCCATGCGCTCTGCCTGCTCCTCACCTGCTTGTCCTCCCGGAGCTACAGACTACAGATTGGGCACTTTCTGTGTCTAGGTGAGTAAAACAACAAAAACTTCACAACTCAGATCTCTGTGTGAAATGAAACTATGTATCGTCTGTGTCTTCAAAATATATACATATTTTTATAAGACCTCCCAACCCTCTTGTCAGCTGCCTGCTCCTAGGGCACTCCCATTTTTCTCTCTTGGAAGCTATAAAGGAAAGTACTTTTTGGATGTTAGAGTTGAAAGGAATCTGTTTAGTTCCTGTTGCCTACCAGGGAGGTGCTGAGCACCAGCTGCACACGGGAGAGCTGGGTTTCCGGAAGTGCTGTTGTTTACACAAGATGTGTCCTTGGTGGCAGCTCTGCTCATGCACTGCTTTGAATGGGAGGAAGATTGCAAACCGGGAAATAAAAGTTCTGTGCATAAAATAAGGCATTGCCCAACTTGGTTTCAAGGATAAGGGCTACAGAACTTAGAGAAGTTAGGGAGTTGCACAGGATGACTGAGAAAGATTATTCAGAAAAGCTGAAATCATGGCACAGGGTGTGAAGAGTGAGTAAAATGTTAATAAGAAAAGAGAGGGAGCAGGTGTTGGCCCTGGGAGGGCAGCAGCCTGACATGCAGATGCTGAGATGGATGGAAGGTGTGGGTCAGAGGCAGAGAAACTGCCAGCTCTGCGGAACCTACGCACTTCTGGTGCTGAGTGTTACAAACACTTGTGGGTAGAAGAGGCGAGGAGGGCCTGGAGGTCTGGCTCAGGCTCCTCTTGACTCTGGACATTGGGGAGACACTGAAGATGTTCTCGGTAGCTAAAAATAACTAATTTTAGATAACTTTAGTTAGCTGGCTGTGTGCAAACAGGAAATCCGAAGAAGAGATGATCTTAGAAAGACTGGAGAAGTGATGAGTGTTTGCATCACAGCGGGGGCCTGTACAAGTGAGGTGCTCAGAGCAAGCTCTGTATTGAGGGTGCCCTGAGGAGTGCTGGACTGGACCAGGCAGACAGGGCTCCTTTGCCTCCCACAGATTCCTGGGGGACACCAGCACCAGTGCTTCATCACAGACCTGTGTTGTTATCAACAGTGACAAGTGTTGCAATGGAAAAGCCAAAAACACAGTGAAACAGGAGGAGCGGCCTGATTTAAATCACACAGTCCCCTGCGAACCCAGGGGCAAAAGGTGCATAGGCAGAAGCCAGGCAATGAGATGCTCACAGAGGGCGGGAGCGGGTGCCCCACGCAGAGGCCCTGAGGCAGGCACCTCAAAGAAAGGTGACAGCTTCTCCAGCTGAGCTCCTGGATCTGAACAGCTTTGTCAGCTAGAGAACTGCACAAGGGTTTGATGTTTTCTAGAATAAGGGGAAGGATGACTGCTTTCACACCGGGGTAATACTAGACACTGTGCTGCCTGCCGTTACATTTCCTGTGATTCATTTCTCAAACCAACCTAAGAGTTGGATTTTATTTGCCCATTTTTATAAATGAAGCACACAAGTTCTGACTGCCTCAGCTACACAGCTTGTAACTAGCACCGTCGAGATTCGAGATTCAGACGCTGCTGCAGGCTGCATTTCAGGAAAAGCTGGAGAGGAGCACCTGGTGGCACCCTCTCTGCCCGCCCTCCTGCTGTGCCTACCGCCCTCCCCACCCTCCCGCTGTAACCTCAGCCCTCCACACGCTCCTCCCCGCACCCATGCCCACCACCTCCTGTGTTAGCCTACCCGTCTGTCTGGCTGTCCTACTCCTCCTGCCCTCTCTGACCTTCCTCCTCCTCCTCCCCCCCTTCTCTTCCTCCCCCCCCACTCCCCTCTGGTTCTTTCCCTGTGCCTCCTTTTCCTCTGCTTTATTGAGTCCATTCCTGAAGGGAGGAAGTGGAGGGACTGCTCACCCTAACCCCTAGTTTAATCTGCTTACTGATGTGAATCAAGAAGAATGAAAGGATTTTTACATTTTGATTTACCTTAGAAGTTAAAGCATCACATTTTTCTTAATCTGCTGAATTATGTTTTATTTAATTTTATGGTAGCATGGGTCACTCTCTCATGGGTTTGAGTCCCGGCATTACCCATAAATTAGCTGGAGACCCAGGGCCAGTCCCTAAAGTCTGTGCTCCTGGGAGCATGGAGGCTTCGCCTTGCCCCCACCGGCCCCTGCCCTCCCTCCTGTGCCTTTGCCTCCAGCACCCCAAAGCTGTTTGCTCCCCTCCTGTGGTCATCTCAGTCGCAGTGTCCCGAGGGCAGTCCGGGAAGTGTGAGCATGAAAAGCCCTTGGTTGTCAGCTCTGAGTCTCATGGCTGTCAGCTCCTGCTGCTGGGTCCTGTGAGGCTGATCTGTGGCTGCTGTCCCTGAGGAAATGTGTGAGACCCAGCCATGCCTGGGTGAAGCCTGGGGGGGGCCTCGGGCACCTCCTGCAGTGGCTCTGCAGGTGCTGATCTGAGCATGGGCTCTGACTGGAGCATAGAGCACTGGAGAACTGGAGCACTGTTGGCCTTGGTTTTCTTTATGCTAAATGGGTGAGTCCCACAAGTTGACAGTGTTAGGATGTTTACGGGACCTTATGTTTAAAATTAAAGTGACATTTCTATTCAGTGTTCTACTGTAAATAATGTATAACTTTATAACGAGTAATAACGGGTCATCTAAATTCTAACATGACTTGTACCTTTTTTCAGTAATCTTAGTCTACTGCGCTGAATACATCAATGAGGCGGCTGCAATGAACTGGAGGTGAGCCCATCCCTGGGCCTATGACCCAGTCCATGCAGGGGTGTCCCTGGGAACGCCTCCACAGTCGTTGGGTCTCGCGGAGGAGACAGTGAATCCTAACACGGCAGCCGCGCACACCCCGTGTCCATGCGTCCAGAGTTGTGGGCTCCAGGGCGACTCTGTAAATGCTTTACCAGCGCCAGAGCGGCCCTTTCTGAGTACAGCACTGTGGGACGGTGCTGGCTGAGGCCTCTGATGGCAGAGCCAGAGAAGTGACTGTGGGAATTTGAGCTGCAGAATAGAAACTACAGCGTTTTAGAGAACGTGGTCCGTGCTGGCCTCAGCCGTGCCCTCCCCCTTGGACTGCAGGGTGGGCTGCTCCATGGGGAGTCTGGACCTAAGTAGGGGGCTTCTGGGTGGTCTGAGGCACCTGCCTGCCTCACCCCAACCCCGCATCCTGATGTCGGGGGCACCGCTGGCAGCCTTGGCCCTGCATCCTCTGCCCCCTCCTCTACCCCTGGTTTCCTCCCAGCGGGACTCGGAACCCAGCACCTGCCTGGGGTGAACCACACAGCCTCTGTCAGATGAGACCCACCTGGCCTCACTGACTGTTTTTGAGTGACCTGTGAGCTAAAAATGGTTTTTACATTTTAAAATATAAAACAGAAAAAAAGTAAAACTGCCAGACTCTGAGCAGGAAGTAGCTGAGACTGTGGCCTCGTGGCCCATAAGCCCTGAACGCTGATCCTGGACCCTCACCGAAGGGTTGCTGAGCACTCCCTGCAATCTTTTGCTTAGACCCTGCCCGGGTTTCCGAGCTCTCCCGTGACTGGGCCTCCTCCTGCCCTGCTCCTGCCTGCCCAGCCTTTCCCTCCAGGACAGCATTCCTGCAGCCACATGTGCTGTCTCTCTCCTCCCTGCCCCCTCCTTAGCCATAAGCGGCTCCCTGGGGACCCTGCCTCTCCTCCTGGACGCAGGGCCTCCAGGTGGTTCAGTCCCAGGAGTGGTACTCAGTCCCTGGTTACCCCGACCTTGTCCAGAGGCCAGCACAGTGTCCTCGTCCTCCCTGAAGCCCTCCCACACCCAGCTGCAGCGTGCAGCACCTTCCTGGCCCCTCCCTTCCCTCTGGCTGCAGCCTCCTGTCTTTGTGCTTCTCCGCGATCTCCTGGTTTCAAAAGTGCTGGGTTTCCTGCCTGTTCCACCTGTTGGACTGGGCACCAGGACGTCTAACAAACGTCTCAAAATTCACACTTCAGGACAACTGCTCTGCTCCCCTCTGTTTATAGGGGCGGCTTCTCAGACCAGAGACATAATAGGGCATTTTTCAGGAAGCTCCGTCCCTCCACCTTTAAGGTCACTATGAGCCCAGTGTGTCCCACGCCCTTCACCCCACCCTCGCTGACCTGACCTGCTGCTGACATGCAGCAGTCCCTAAGCCATCCCCCTACTGCCCAGCCTCTTGGGTGTCTTGAGGAAGCGTGGGCCTCAGAGCCAAGCACTGCCCCTCAGAACATTCCAGAGTGTCCTCAGGTCACCTGGAGTAAACATGGAGTCCTGCAATGATGCCCTGCGGCCTCCTGCCAGCTCTGTCCCAGCCGCTCATGGCTGTGCCTATGAGTCCACGAGGCCCCCTCACCCCCGACAGGCTTCACGCTTCTCTAGAGCAGCACTCGCCGCATACTCAGACTGGCTGCCTCTTACTTTGGGGCCTCCCATGGTCTAGAGCATAAGCGCCAGCAAGGCAGGAGCCCTGTGATCACGAGGCGCTGACCCACTGCCCACCATCACTAGCTTTGTTCACGGCATTTCCGTGCTGGCTGCTGCGAGAATCATCCACACCCACGTGCAGATCCTCTGCCCTCCCTGGCGCTGTGCCTCGTGCAGGTGGCGATCTTCCGCCTTCCTCAGTCTCCTGCTAAAGAGGCACTGGCACTGACAGAGGAGGACTGCTGTGAGAACCAAAGGGATGGAAGGGCCCGGCACCACTCCTTCCCAGTGCAGCAGTGGAGCAGATGCAGCTGCTGTCTCTCATTTACGGGGAGTGTCGACGTTTACTCTGTCGGTTTTAAGGATTTCAAGTCATCAGTGTCTTCCAGCTGAGGTCAGATGTGCTGCTGACCCAGAGGGGCTACGGGCTGGTGTCTCCCTGCTGTGGGAGGCCTCGGGGTCTTCCCTGTGCTGCTGAGTGGTGTCTCCCTGTCCTGTGACCCAGTGTGTTTTCACATAATGAGCATTCGGGACAGTGCAGTGGAGATGACGGCTGCTCCCAAGGGTGGGCCCAGTGAGGGGGTTGCCCCCACCTCAGTCCACATCAGCTCTCTCCAGAGTCTTAGCTAAATAAACAGTGTCATTAGAACTTTTTGGTTGTATTGCCTAGTAATTTTTTGTTTTTGTTTTTTAAACAGATTATTTTCAAAATACCAGTATTTCGACTCCAGGGGGATGTTCATTTCTATAGTATTTTCAGCCCCGCTGCTGGTGAATGCCATGATCATTGTGGTATGTAGATGACACTTGCAGTTGTCGTTCTCCCTGTGTCTGCTTTTCAAATCTAAACAGTGTTTCAAACAATTGTGTTTAGATTATGTGGGTCTGGAAGACTCTGAATGTGATGACTGACCTGAAGAATGTACAAGAGAGAAGAAAGGAGAAGAAAAGGAGAAGGAAAGAAGACTGAGGGGCAGCAGCTGCTTGGAGTTTGCGTCCTTCCCATCCACCGTGGCGGCTCCCAGTGCTACAGTGCACATGGCGTGGGCATCCTTCCAGCTGACTCCGTGGTTTGAAAAACTGTTGTTTTATTTAAATATCCACAGTGGTAGGCACACACTGAAGTTGGCTTTTCAGCCAGCACTGAATGTATCCATCAGGACGTGCGTCTTCAGGCGCCTGATGTTTGTAGTCAGGCTGTGGGAGTGATCTCTGCAGAGCTTCATAACTGGGAGTTTGATTTGAAGAAGTCCATGTCATATGTGTAACTAGTACTAATTATAAATATAAAATACACAATATAAAATACGAAATTCAAAAATAAACAGTGCTACCCTGTGCATGGGCGCTGTGCCCGCCTCCTCGTGCTGTGTTTTCTAGCGCGTGCCATGGTTCGCAGTGAGGGTGTTTTCACCTTCCAGGAAATGGGGCAAAATTTGGAGACAATTGGTTGTCACTGGAGGGGGTGGTGGTGCTGGCTTCTCCTGTGGATCCCAGGGGTGATGCAGAGAATCCTGTGTGCCTGGGTCAGCCGCACCACAGACAATGACTTGACATGAAATGTCAGCAGCGGTGGGGCAGAGAGACCTTGGAAGGAAGCTCTTGGAAAATACGTTGTATCTCAGTTTGATGAACCAATTCTCAAGAGGCTAGGCCCTAACAAAGTTATGGGCTGCTTTACTGAAAACAGAATGGAAGCCCTGAAGTCAGCACTCCATGGAGAAGCATGTCTTTCCTAATGTCCTGGTGTTCTGTTGATTTAGGTGCTTGAGAACACAATGCTCCCAGTTCTGTTAGGACAGACATACTGTCACTTTGCAATATGCACTTTGTAAAATAGCTTCTGCCCAGTGGCTCTTGGTTCCTGACAAATCTGGACCTGTGGTTTAAGAATGAAAGGTAGTTGGAGACCCAGATATTTAAAAATAGGTGTTCAATAAGGGAATACTCACTGTGCATTGTATCTGATAGCATGCCTAATTGTGCATTTCTGAAAGTTACTGATTCAAAATGTAATTGGCACAGTTATCTTTGAGTAGACAAGCCTGGGAAGAGAATGTTGAGGTGTGGAGGTGACCAGCCAAGTTCGTGCCCCTCTCAGGCCTTTGTGGCTGAGAGGTGGGACAGAAAGATGATTAAGGTGATGTGTCCTCCTTCCCCGGCATTGTCCAGGGCCACTGTGTAGATATTTGACTTCACTGACAGAAAAGAAACCAGGGAGTTTCTAGAGACTATGCATTTTTAGTATAACATTTTCACCCTCTGATACGGTTTGGCTCTTGTATCCCCATCCAAATCTCACCTCAAATTATAATCCCCATGTGTCAAGGGAGGGACCTGATGGGAGGTGATTGGATCATGGGAGTGGTTTCCCCCATGCTGTTCTCGTGATAGAGAGGGAGTTCTCACACGGTCTGATGGTTTTAAAGATGGCAGGTTCCCCTGCTGTCACTGTCTCTCCTGCCGCCTTGTGAAGAAGATGCTTGCTTCTCCCTCTGCCATGACTAAGTTTCCTGAGGCCTCCCCAGCCATGTGGAACTGAGTCAGTTAAACCTCTTCTTTATAAATTACCAGGTCTCAGGTAGTATCTTTATAGCAGTGTGAGAACAGACTAATACACCACCTGTATGTTATTTGGACTTCATAGGGGGCCATGTGACTGAATCCCAGTTTGCCTGCGATAAAGTAGTATAACAGTATTGCTCGCTTTGCATGAATTTGATGCTGATGACATGTCAGTGTGAAACTATGACGTGTGTTCTTTGGTTTTCACTCAGTATGTGTGTGTGTGTGTCTGTGTTTTGGAACAGTTATATTTTGTTTTTATAAAAACAACCTTCACTTTATTTTTAACTGTGTAGTAAGTTTCTATTCAGTGCCTTAAAGTGCATTGTTAACAATTGTCTTGATATGTTGTCCTCATGTTAGGGAAAGTCATAGAAGCCAAAATGATCAGCAGTTGAGTAATTTATGAAAGCACAGGTGCAATCCCACTTTAAAGCCTTGGGGGTTGCACAGAGCACACTGAGTTCAGGCTCCATAAACGTGGATGACTCACTGGAGGGCTTCATCTGTTTAAGTAGAACAAATGTTTTTACTGATAAAGTACAGGAGAGGAGGTTTGTGATAAAATATATTTTCACATTCCAAACCTGTGACACCTTACGTTTATCGATTGCTATGCAATAAAATATATCTTTAATAATATGTAGTATGCTTTCTTCCCCCCCCCAAAAAAAATGGTATTTATTTTGCTTCTTACTGTAACTGGAAACAGGAGCACCTGGAACTTAGCTCCACCTTTGTCTGGCAGGTCCCTTTACTGCAGCATCTGCTGCTGAGTTTCAACAAACAAATGCAATTGTGTCATTGCCAGTAGAAGAAAGTCTCCTTGTACAGATACTGCATATCTAATCAGAAAGCAATATGCAGCCTGAATGGCTAGCTTCTGTGAGAAATAAAGTACAAGGAAATGTTAACATGTTCTCTCCCTTTACAAAATAATAAATGTTAAAAAATGGGGGTGGGGGCCAGGGGTGGAATGCAGGGTAAGGAGGTACAGTGGTGCTGAGTGGGATGCTTAAAAGACAGACGAGAATTGCCATCAGAGATGTACCGATCAGGTCCAAGCATCTTTTCTCTGGAAAAGAACTTCAGGCTTCCTTGTCTGGAGTTCGATGGAGCACCCTTCTTCTTTGGTCACGTTAACCAGAACACGTTTTCAGTGCAGCCTTCCCCTCTGTACTGAAGCCATGAGAACCAGTGACTAGCCATGCTAATAGACGTCCTCATCTAAAGAGTAAAGAGAAGTTACCTGCGTCATAGGTTTTATCTACACCCTCTCATACTGAAAGATGGTTATTATAAAATGCATTCTGATTTCAAGAACGTGAAAAGTCAGGGGTCCCCAGGACCACCCCGTGCCCTGGAGGGACTCCCAGACTCAGAGCAGCTGTCACAGTCAGGGCTATGGTTACCCCTGTGAAAAGCTACAGATTAAGATCAGCACAGGGAATGGAGCCCAGGAGAGACCAGGCACAGGTTCCCTGGCATCCTCTCCAGTGGCCCCCACGGCTGCACACAATCCTCCCAGCAGCTGTGGGTCCACACACAGGACCTGGGTCCAACAGGAAAGCCTCCTGGACCTGCGTGCTGCGTTTGTGGGTGTGTAGGCGTGGAACCCTGGGTTCGCGTCCCATCAAGGAGCCACATAGGGACAGGAAGTTACTGAGCATCTAAGTCATCTGAGTGGTGCCAGGGCAGTACTTGCTGGAATATCATGGCACAGCAGCGGGGACCCTTTCACAGCTGACGGGCACTTGCGTTTGAGGCAAATGAGAGGAAGAAGGAACCCTGCAGGGATCGGGGTCTGCCAGGCAGGGAAACAGCCACTGGACAGGCCCTGAGCTGGGGCCCTGTGGCCTGTTCAGGACAGAAGGACACCCAGCAAGCCCAGCAGGACATGAGTGCAGAGAGGTGGTGGCAGGGCACCGCACAGGCCCCAGCCCTGCAGAGGCTCCAGCTCCTGAGCAGCATGGACATCGTCCAGGGTCTGCCCAGGAGACAGGCCAGGAATGCCTGTGCTTTCAGCTCGTGGCTCCGGCTGCCACGTGGAGAATGACCACGGAAGGTGGGAGGCACCGACAGCCTGGGCCAGAGGGAGGTGGAGGGGGTGGTCAGGGCTCTGTGTTTACGATCTTGCCCGTGGTGAGGAGACAAGGCATGGAGCTTCCCTGAGCCCCTCGTCTGCGGACGGAAGAGGATTGCTGTTTGTTTCCCTTTGGGGATCAGGGAAGGGAGGGCTGGCAGGGAGGGAATCGTGTGCTTGATAGGAGGCAGGTGAACCTGAGAGGTTGTCCACACCAGCAAGTCATGACCTGGGGAGGATGGGGCTGGACTCCACATGCAGGGTTCTCGGAGGCAGGAAGGGAGCGAGCCAGGGCAGAGAAGAGGACCCAGGGGGTGGCGCTGCCCAGTCCCGGGATGGTGCAAAGATGTCTCCAAGCCCTGGTCACTGCATGGGGACAGCAGGATGGGGCGACAAGACCCAGGCAGGCTGTGGGTGCCACACCTTGGTGGCAGCTTGTTCTGAGTGGGGCTGGAACAATTGACAGCAAGCATCCTCATCGGCCCGGTCAGCTTTCTAGCTCCTCTTCCTCTCATGTTCCAGTTTCACAGCAGCCTGTACAGTTAGATTTTTCCTCACTTTGGGGGAAGCTGCAGCTATTATAGTCTCCGAATCATGCTGTCATTAAAAACTGCACAAGACCTATGCCAGGGGAGACACTGACTAGCACAGACCCTGGCACAGGCCCTGAAAGGAACTCGAGGACAGAGAAGGACCTCCCTGCAGCCTTCAGGCAGCCAAGCAGAGGCCTAAGTCCAAGCATGTGGCCATAGGGTCTGCTCTGTAAGCCTCAGGACCACCGCCTTTTGCTCCAGTCCTGGGCCAAAACAGCCTTCAACAGCTCCTGCTCCATCTGAGTGAGCTGGATGTCAGCCTCCGTGGGTCCTATTGTGTGTAGGGTTGATGCTCCATCTCAGTGAGCTGAGCTTCTGCATCTCTGGGTTCTGTTGTACGTGGGGTTAATACTTCATCTGACTGAGCTGGGCATCTGCATATCTGGGTTTTGTTGTGGGTGGGGTTAATAATCCATCTGAGTGAGTAGGGCATCTGCCTCCATGAGTCCTGTTGTGTGTGGGGTTGTTGCTCCATCTGACTGAGTGGGGCATCTGCATCTCTGGGTTCTGTTGTATGTGGGCGTGATGCTCCATCTGACTGAGCTGGGCATCTGCATCTCTGGGTTTATGGATCCCTAAGCCTGGCTCACTCACAGCCTGGCCCTCAATGTGCTACTCATTCCTCTGCCTCACCCATGTTTGGTTATATCTTATATAACATTGGATGTCTTTGTAACAGGAGAAAATTGTTAAATGTCAATTCATTGCCCCTTTTTTTTCTGTAAGTCTATCTTCTATAAAGTAATGTAGTCCCTTTTATCATGATGCTATTTCACTATATAACATTATTTTCAGTGCCTGCATAGTAAACAAATTGTAGGGGTATAGGCTAAATTTACTTAACCAGTTACTGATATTAAAGATGCAGCATTTTTCTAATTGTTTTCCTGACATCAGCAACACAGAAATCCCCAACCTTACATGCCTACATTTCCACTATTGACTTGTAATAAATTCTTACAAGTGAAGTTTAATCAACATATATGACTTCTACGTGACAGTTGGTAAATGTTGCTAAATCAATTTTCAGAAAGCATATGCCAATACTGGTCGTATATATTTCCTGAAATCCTTGTCTGCACTAAGTAACAACATAAAAAAGAAACTTTTCTGAGTAATAGCTGAAAGTTTTATCTGTTTTAACTTGCACTTCTGTGGTTACCTGTGAGGTTTAACACTTTTCAAATGATTTTTTAGTAAATAATCTGTTCATATACTTCTTCTTCTTCTTCTTTTTTTTTTTTTTTTTTGCAATAAGGGCTTTAAAAAACCTATTTCTAATTTTATGTGTTAAAATTGGTAACATATATGGAAGAAATATGTTACAAGTCTGTAGTTTGGCTTTGGCTTGTGTTGAAAAGGTTTTAGAAAGTCGAAAAGTTTTTTGCTTTATGTATCATCAGGAACTGTGGAGAGCTGAGGTTCCACCTCTTCCCAAGCTGACAAGTGACTCTCAGAGAAGAACCATGAAGACCCAGCAACAGTGAAGTCAGTTTAAACGAGTTAGAACGACAAACACACCGCACCATCCTTATGATTTTACCTGTTACTTAGCTCACACTGATGGGTGGCTGGTGTTTAAATGCTTTCCAAGTTCATTTCATTTATTACACAAATGCCTGTGAAATACCCAGACAGCATCACTGCCTCTTCTCTAGCCTCCAAACCGAATATCCTTTTGCTGAAGCATCCAGGTAAAAAAGGGGGACCTTAGAAACGGTGAATTTGAAGCCAGAAGCCATGGTTTTCCTAGGAATGGATTTACTTGCTAAGAAATGTGACACCTTTATAAATAAAGTTACTCGTGTTGGCTTTTTTGCTCTTTAAATTCTTCTCTGTAAGTTACTGATGTGACAAATCAAATAATAAATTTCAGACAGCTTATATATTGACAACACAAGAAAGTCCATCCAAGAATCTCTCAAAGCATACCTGGCACATATTAGAAGCATGTAAGTCCTGAAAAGTACTGAGTGGATATTTGTGGGGCCTTGTCTCCCCTGCCACTGCCCTTTGTAACGGATGACCTTGGGTTGGGCTGGGATGGGTTTGCGTCTCCCACCAACCCTAGGCCGCACACGGCGCTCGTGGGTGAGTCAGAGGCTTCCCCACTGGAATCCCGGTCCTGAGCAGAACGAGAAACCGGAAGCAGTGCAGCCTGGGAGTGCAGGCGCGGCCGGAAGCAGTGAAGCCTAGGAGTGCAGGCGCGGCCGGAAGCTGGGATCTAGCAGTGCGCGTGAGACCCGAGGCCTTAAGGAAAGCAGTGGAATGCTCGCTGTGCGATGTGCAGGCGCGGGCCCGGCGAAAGCAGGTGGAGGCCTAAGGTGCCAGTGCGCGGCACACCGGAGAAGTAGATGGCAGTCCAGCCCTGTGCAGCAGGTGGCCGGACGCGCCGGAAGCAAGTGGAGCTGGAGTGCAGTGCCAGGCCCTGAAGTGAGTGGCTGCAGGTGCCGCCTGGGTGGATGCCGGTTTCCTGGCTGCTTCAAAGGCACCCAGCACTTTCTCATTTATTACCCTCCCGAGTCTTCACCATCGTCCTGCAGGTTTACAACCCCCTCCTACAGGGCTTCACCTTTATATCGACAGCACGTTGAAATATGTATGCAATTAGTGGGTCTTCCAGGATAAGAGCTGCAAGCTGGTGTGGAATTCTGCACATTAATACATGGTCATTGTAAAAAATATGTTCACGAGAACTCTTGAGAGGCACTGACATGTCTGACGATAGATTCTGCGTGAAGACACTTCTTGTGATGACCTCGGAACATGATCAATTTTTTAAGAGCCTCGGTTCTAACTGGACGTGGTGATGATGGCCTTGAATTTCAGTTTCCCTTCAGGAAAGGTATATAGGCATACTCGACATAGTTATTTATAAGATCACTGTAAGGAACAAAAGATATGCATTAGATTCCCTAAACTGCACGTCTGTTAACGGCTTTGGTGGGGCTGGCGATGCGGGGCTGCTGACCTGATCCCCAGAATGGCGTGGAGCATAGAGAATGCGTCCTTGCTGCTCACTCCGGGACCCGAATAGAGAAAAGGAAATGTGACACGTAGCTGCCGCGTGAAAGAGAAGCCCGGCCCGACGTGGGGCCAGAGCCGTGGATCCTGCGCAGGTGGGTCTCGTGAGCTATGACAGGAACGTCAGGGCCTGGGGCAGCTCACCTCCTTTGCTTTTCCAGTTCATTCCACGTTCTGTCTGAGGAAGGCGTCTTTTCCCACTAACCCTCCAGAGGGCACCACAGCACCATGCCAGAGGCCCCTGTTTGGCTGCTTGGGGAAAATTTCTGTCACTTAGTCAGAAAGAGAAGTCTAATATTTTTGATTGAGAACGTCGCCCGGAGCTAAAGGGAATGAGCCGGGAAGCACAGTGCTTCGGTTTCCTGTGTTCATTTCAACGAGGTTAACCACATCCCAAACCAGTTGTAAAGTCTGTTTTTACTGTCCAGAAACAAACCTAAACACATACACATGTGAACACACAGACACACGTGCACACATGTGAACACACAGAGACATGCTCACATGTCACACCGCAACGTACACAGGGAAGGTTTACATGTGCACTGTCACGTGGGCACGTATGCTCACACTCATGCACATGCCCACACGATACATGCAGCAGTGTACTCATGTGTGCACACACGTGCACACATGTAGGTGCCTGGAGACATCGCTGATTTCATTTTTCCGTTACATTAGAAAACACCCATGCTGCACCTCCACCCACAGAAATGATGTGAGTTAAGAAGTGCATTCCATGTTTAAGTGGTTCTAGTTTCAGGAAAGCTTCTTTTTTTTTCTTTGAGACGGAGTCTTACTCTGTTGCCCGGGCTGCAGTGCAGTGGCATGATCTCGGTTCACTACAACCTCCACCTCCTGGGTTTCAGCGATTCTACTGATTCAGTCTCCCGAGTAACTGGGATTATAGGCACCTGCCATCACGCCCGACTAAATTTTTAGTCTTTTAAGTAGAGTCTGGGTTCCACCATGTGGGCCAGGCTGGTCTCGAACTCCTGACCTCAGGTGATCCACCCGTCTTGGCCTCCCAAAGTGCTGGGATTACAAGCATAAGCCCCCATGCCCAGCCCATGAATGATTTTTAAAGAAGACCTATCCAGTGAAGTAACAGGATGAGAATGGAAGAACTGAGAGGCTGCTCTGTGGGGGCTGCGCTATGATCAGGATGAGCCTCACAAAATGCTGCAGGCCCGAGGAGTTCACAGCCTCTGGCTGCTGGACACTGGGAGGCTCAGACACACGAGGAGAAAGGATGAAGGGCCCCACGCTGGCCCTTGACGCACTGCCAACCTCAGGAATTACTTTAAAGTAGAGAGTAGAAGTCGGAAGCTGAAGGGACAGGCCGTCCTTCGCTTGACCTTATCTGTGGACTCAGAAGACTCGGGCGGCTGGAAATGTCCACGGGAAACGGGGGCGAGGCTGCACTCTACACCCAAGGCTGACCTGCACTATCCTAGGCCCAGCCTTGGCAGCTCCGGGTGCGCAGCAGGGAGCGGGAGCACTGCAGGGAGCGGGTGCACAGCAGGGAACGGGAGCACTTCAGGGAGTGGGAGCACTGCAGGGAGTAGGAGCACTTCAGGGAGTGGGAGCACTGCAGGGAGTAGGAGCACTTCAGGGAGCAGGTGCACAGCAGGGAGCCAGTGCACAGCAGGGAGCAGGAGCACTGCAGGGAGCAGGAGCACTTCAGGGAGTGGGAGCACAGCAGGGAGTGGGAGCACAGCAGGGAGCGGGAGCACTGCAGGGAGCGGCAGCACTGCAGGGAGTGGGTGCACAGCAGGGAGTAGGAGCACTTCAGGGAGCCGGTGCACAGCAGCTCCGTCCTTAGATAGGAGCCCCGACCGGCCGGGGTCTCAGGGGCCAGGGAGACCGGCTCCTCGTTCCCTGGCTCTCAATGGAGGCCCAGCCGGTGTTCCTGCAGCTTCTGCCTTACATCCCGGGCCACTTCCCGCTCAGCGACTTCCACCGCTGCCTGCCTGCTGCCTCCCATCGCCAGCATTTCCTCCCTCCAGCACGAAGACCAAGACTTGTCTCTGAAAAGCATCACTGTCTACACTGTAAAAATGCACAAGAATCGTGCCAGTTACAACAAAATCTACATCTTCAAGGCGTTTAAAAAGATAGAAACTGGTAGAAGGTTGGCAGCACACAGATTAATAATTAGCAAAGACACTTATGTCCAGAGTATATGGAAAATTTCTAAGAATCCACAAATAACTGAAAAACCAGGTAACAGGGAACTGGGCAGAACCATGCAGAGCCCATGCATGAGGAAGATGGAATAAGACTCTGGATGAAAATGGACTCCTACGCTCTAATCAGCAGCCCCTTGCTTGTTATTTAGTTCAACTCCTTATTTTCTGTAAATGCCAAAGGCAGGGTCCTTTGCTGGGACCAGGTATGAAGGGAGAGGGACAGAAATGATGATGGCTCCGAGATGCACTAGAGCCATCTCCATGGGGCCAAACAGGACCGTCTGCTTCACATCAGCCATTGTAAGATTACATCTGCTGCAGCCACAAGGAATAAGAGAACCCAGGTCTCGATCTTTCTACCTCATTCACCTCTAAATGCAGGGACGTGTGGGGGTCCCGTCGCAGCCTCTGAAGAGCAATCTCCTGTGCAGTTCCTCACTCAAAAACAAAACTGAGCCGAGCTGCAAGTTCACTCTGCCAGGCCCTCTTAGACACAGATCCGTGCAGAGTGGCCTGAGTCATCATGTGGTACTAATTTAGGTTATTGCGGCTCCATAATTGACCCTCACTTTACCAACAGTCAGTCTGACAACACCCCACCCCACTGAGTTGCTAAAATATTTTAGAATCCATTCCAGAAAAGTGCTTTTCCAGATTTCTGAGTAGCAACTGCTATTGATTTGATTGCACTCACTGCATACACACAATGTTTAGAATTCTTCATATGTTTCCCATTATTTAGTGTCACCCAAACCAGATAACAGAGGCTTCAAGCAGAAGAGATTTGGTACTAAGTGGTGTCTGCAGATGGTCCTCAGTCCATTCCACGACCAGTCTCAGGAGACACAGATCTGTGGGACTTGCCGTCCAGGAGCCGTCATCATCCTAAGCTCAGCGAGGTCTTGGTCACCCTCCTCGCCAGCCCCTCGCAGTGCCATGTGTGTGGCCAAACCCAAGCTGCTGGGTCAGGCCTTTGGCCGCAGCCCTGGCCTTACCCGGCTGGTTGTTTGCATGGCTGGCTTGTAGACAGTCATAAATAAAGTTCTGAGCTTTCCCCTCAGGGGACAGAGAGCAAAGCCCAGGGCCTGGGGCTGCAACAGGGATGCAGAGACACACGTCCTCCCTTCCCGCGAGGCTAGCACCACCTGAACTTCCAGCACCACCAGGTGCCCAGGCCACAGTGGGACAGAACTGGTCCCTGTCATGGGACGTCAAGGCTGCAGTGGGACAGAGCTGGTCCCCATCGGGAGACATCAAGGCCACAGAGGGACAGAGCTGGTCCCTGTCTTGGGACATCGAGATCATAGTGGATCAGAGCTGGTCCCTGTCATGGGACGTCAAGGCTGCAGCGGGACAGAGCTGGTCCCCATCGGGAGACATCGAGGCCACAGTGGGACAAAGCTGGTCCCTGTCATGGGACGTTGAAGCTGCAGCGGAAAAGAGGTGGTCTTCATCTTGGGACATCAAGGCCACAGTGGGACAGAGCTGGTCTCTGTTGTGGGACGTTGAGGCTGCAGCGGGAAAGAGCTGGTCCTCATCTTGGGACATTGAGATCACAGTGGGACAGAGCTGGTCCCCATCGGGAGACATCCCTGGGGCAAGCTCTGTCTCCTTTCGAGTACTGTGGGGGACAAGCAAGGAATGATGCCGTCAAGATGCAGAGGCCAGCGAAGGCAGAGCATATCCTGAGCACACAGGGGTTCCAGGGCAGCTCCACCGTCCCACGACCTGGGCCACCTGTGGACGCCTTCAACGGGCAAACGCAGCATCACTCAACTCCTAATCTGCTTCTGTCCCTGGGTTTTAAATCTTAAAGCCTGGCACCAAATGCCAGCCGACCACTCAAATTAAACCATGAGACCTTTCTCAACTGCCCCGACACAAGGGCCTTCCCAGCTGAGTCCATCTCCAGACCCCAAGTGTATGTGGCCGCCACTCTGTCTGTCCCCGCATCACCCCCACCTCTCCCATCCCTGCTGCACTCGGAAGCCAAAGACTGAAAACGCAGGGAGATGCTGCCTCCTCCTCGCTGCACTCTGCTTTAATTCTGAGAGCAAATGCAGAGTGCAGAGGGCTGGGCATCCCACCCCAGGCCCCTGATGGCGTCCCTGCCCCCACTAGCAGGCCTGGCCGAGGGCTGGGATCTCCGTGTCATGCTTGTGTCTCTCCTACAGGACGCCACATCCTCCCGCAATTCCATTCCCCTGACAGCCCAGGCACCCTGCAGATGTCTGGCTTGAGTGAACAAATGACTCCCACGTGGCTGTTGGGAGGGGCAGGCCAGGCAGCAGAGAGGGACTTACACCGGAGTGTGTGGGAGAGAACTTTTCACCTTCAGATCCTGGCACCACCACAGGGGAGCAGAGCCTTGGGTCAGGATGGGAGTGTCAGGACTCAGCCTCCAGGCCAGACATCTGCAGCCATCCACGCCCATGCTCCGGCTAATAGGGCCAGGGTGAATCCAGCACTGGGGGCCAGGCCCACCAGGCGCTCAGCCACCTCCTGCTCACCCCTGGCTGCTGACTTGTCCTGAGGTCAGGGCTGCACTGACACCCTAGCCCTTGTGTTTGGATTTTTGGAGGATTTGCCTCTGAGAGAGCTGCATTTCAGCCCCATGCAGATACCTGCTGCCTGCAGACTTGGACACGCGTGCGTTGCCACTCTCAGAGCATCTACAGTGTGGATACAAGAGTCCCCTGGTCCGTGCTGACCCCATGTCTATGGGTCCTTTGATCCCGTGTCTGTGAGTCCCCTGGATGCATTGACCCTGTGGCTGTGGGTCAGCTCTTGCCTTTCTCCACTTTCTTCCTTCACCCTAAGGGTCAGAGCCTCAGGACACTCACTATCCAATTGGTCTGTGATTATTATTTTAAAAAACGTCTTGCGCTTTGATTAGAGTTTAATTTCATTTACTATTAACCCAATTATTTCTCACTCAGCCTCAGCTGATTCCTGTGTGGGCAGCATTCACGGGCTGCCCCAGGAGGCCCTCCCTGGAGTGAGAGCTGGCCCTGGTGCCCTGATGCATAGAATGGTGCCAGGGTCCACAGTTAGACTCAGAAGAGCTGGCTCCACTGGCTGGAATTGCAGTGGGTTTCTCAGCCTGCCAGCTTTGGTGAAGGATGTGGCCTGGTCGGGGGGCCTCCTGGTTGCCTCCACCACAGTCAGGAAGGACTGAGCCCTCCAGTGACTTGTCAGTGACCTCCGTCCACTGCCCCGCCTGAGAACTGGGCTGAGCTGGGCCTGGACCCACCCTCAGGGGCTGTGGCGTGGTGAGCAAATGTGCTGCTTTGCACTGGGACATCTCAGGACATCTTACACAGATGCCATTACCAATCATGGCCCTAATGAGACTGAGCTCTTGTCTAAGATCCGTATAGAAACCTCGGTGCCAGCGACTGACCCCGACCCAGGTCGGGAGAGGCTGACAATGCAGCCGTGCAGTGAGGCCAGGCGTGCTGCAGAGCCTGGGAACCTGGAAGGGCTGGCGGCTGCATGGCTGCCACGGATGGCACCAACCTTCTGTGAGTTTTGATGGTGAGTTTTGATAGGCGCCTTCTTATCTCTAGAAAGGGTCAAAAGTCTACCAACTGCGAGTAATCTTGTTTTAAAAAAGATTTTTTTGGAAGAACTCAGTTTATGAAGACACATGCATTCCACTTGCCTCAATCTGACTTCTGCTTCAAAACTATTAAAATTTCGTTCTCAAAGTCACTTTCAGCAGACACCTCATTGGCCCCTGCACACCCCACATCCTAAAACCCTTGTTCCTGGCCTGTACCCTTGTTCCTGGCCTGCACCCTTGTTCCTGGCCTGCTCTCTTCCCCTCCTCCCCATAGGGTGCTCCACACTCCTTTGGTGACTGTCCAAACAGACCTGATTATTCTGTAATAACAAATGGCCCCAGCTCTCAGTGGCATAAAACACAAAACGGTTGTTTCGCTCATGCCAGGTGTGCCTGCAGGTTCCCAAGTTCCTCCAGCATCAGCCATCCCAGCCCCATCCCAGACCTGCAGGGGACTCCCCGCAGGCATGCCCTATCCCAGGGGAGACAGGAGGGCAGGGCCTTCGCTCCCCCCCCACCCCCCCCGCCATGTGCTGGGGCTCATGGTCAACAGCACTGGCTGGGCTGGAGTATGTGGCTCACTCAGCCTGCTTCAGAGCCTTCACNGTACCTCAAGGCTGCAGTGGGACAGAGCTGGTCCCCATCGGGAGACATCAAGGCCACAGAGGGACAGAGCTGGTCCCTGTCTTGGGACATCGAGATCATAGTGGATCAGAGCTGGTCCCTGTCATGGGACGTCAAGGCTGCAGCGGGACAGAGCTGGTCCCCATCGGGAGACATCGAGGCCACAGTGGGACAAAGCTGGTCCCTGTCATGGGACGTTGAAGCTGCAGCGGAAAAGAGGTGGTCTTCATCTTGGGACATCAAGGCCACAGTGGGACAGAGCTGGTCTCTGTTGTGGGACGTTGAGGCTGCAGCGGGAAAGAGCTGGTCCTCATCTTGGGACATTGAGATCACAGTGGGACAGAGCTGGTCCCCATCGGGAGACATCCCTGGGGCAAGCTCTGTCTCCTTTCGAGTACTGTGGGGACAAGCAAGGAATGATGCCGTCAAGATGCAGAGGCCAGCGAAGGCAGAGCATATCCTGAGCACACAGGGGTTCCAGGGCAGCTCCACCGTCCCACGACCTGGGCCACCTGTGGACGCCTTCAACGGGCAAACGCAGCATCACTCAACTCCTAATCTGCTTCTGTCCCTGGGTTTTAAATCTTAAAGCCTGGCACCAAATGCCAGCCGACCACTCAAATTAAACCATGAGACCTTTCTCAACTGCCCCGACACAAGGGCCTTCCCAGCTGAGTCCATCTCCAGACCCCAAGTGTATGTGGCCGCCACTCTGTCTGTCCCCGCATCACCCCACCTCTCCCATCCCTGCTGCACTCGGAAGCCAAAGACTGAAAACGCAGGGAGATGCTGCCTCCTCCTCGCTGCACTCTGCTTTAATTCTGAGAGCAAATGCAGAGTGCAGAGGGCTGGGCATCCCACCCCAGGCCCCTGATGGCGTCCCTGCCCCACTAGCAGGCCTGGCCGAGGGCTGGGATCTCCGTGTCATGCTTGTGTCTCTCCTACAGGACGCCACATCCTCCCGCAATTCCATTCCCCTGACAGCCCAGGCACCCTGCAGATGTCTGGCTTGAGTGAACAAATGACTCCCACGTGGCTGTTGGGAGGGGCAGGCCAGGCAGCAGAGAGGGACTTACACCGGAGTGTGTGGGAGAGAACTTTTCACCTTCAGATCCTGGCACCACCACAGGGGAGCAGAGCCTTGGGTCAGGATGGGAGTGTCAGGACTCAGCCTCCAGGCCAGACATCTGCAGCCATCCACGCCCATGCTCCGGCTAATAGGGCCAGGGTGAATCCAGCACTGGGGCCAGGCCCACCAGGCGCTCAGCCACCTCCTGCTCACCCCTGGCTGCTGACTTGTCCTGAGGTCAGGGCTGCACTGACACCCTAGCCCTTGTGTTTGGATTTTTGGAGGATTTGCCTCTGAGAGAGCTGCATTTCAGCCCCATGCAGATACCTGCTGCCTGCAGGGACTTGGACACGCGTGCGTTGCCACTCTCAGAGCATCTACAGTGTGGATACAAGAGTCCCCTGGTCCGTGCTGACCCCATGTCTATGGGTCCTTTGATCCCGTGTCTGTGAGTCCCCTGGATGCATTGACCCTGTGGCTGTGGGTCAGCTCTTGCCTTTCTCCACTTTCTTCCTTCACCCTAAGGGTCAGAGCCTCAGGACACTCACTATCCAATTGGTCTGTGATTATTATTTTTAAAAAACGTCTTGCGCTTTGATTAGAGTTTAATTTCATTTACTATTAACCCAATTATTTCTCACTCAGCCTCAGCTGATTCCTGTGTGGGCAGCATTCACGGGCTGCCCCAGGAGGCCCTCCCTGGAGTGAGAGCTGGCCCTGGTGCCCTGATGCATAGAATGGTGCCAGGGTCCACAGTTAGACTCAGAAGAGCTGGCTCCACTGGCTGGAATTGCAGTGGGTTTCTCAGCCTGCCAGCTTTGGTGAAGGATGTGGCCTGGTCGGGGGGCCTCCTGGTTGCCTCCACCACAGTCAGGAAGGACTGAGCCCTCCAGTGACTTGTCAGTGACCTCCGTCCACTGCCCCCGCCTGAGAACTGGGCTGAGCTGGGCCTGGACCCACCCTCAGGGGCTGTGGCGTGGTGAGCAAATGTGCTGCTTTGCACTGGGACATCTCAGGACATCTTACACAGATGCCATTACCAATCATGGCCCTAATGAGACTGAGCTCTTGTCTAAGATCCGTATAGAAACCTCGGTGCCAGCGACTGACCCCGACCCAGGTCGGGAGAGGCTGACAATGCAGCCGTGCAGTGAGGCCAGGCGTGCTGCAGAGCCTGGGAACCTGGAAGGGCTGGCGGCTGCATGGCTGCCACGGATGGCACCAACCTTCTGTGAGTTTTGATGGTGAGTTTTGATAGGCGCCTTCTTATCTCTAGAAAGGGTCAAAAGTCTACCAACTGCGAGTAATCTTGTTTTTAAAAAAGATTTTTTTGGAAGAACTCAGTTTATGAAGACACATGCATTCCACTTGCCTCAATCTGACTTCTGCTTCAAAACTATTAAAATTTCGTTCTCAAAGTCACTTTCAGCAGACACCTCATTGGCCCCCTGCACACCCCACATCCTAAAACCCTTGTTCCTGGCCTGTACCCTTGTTCCTGGCCTGCACCCTTGTTCCTGGCCTGCTCTCTTCCCCTCCTCCCCATAGGGTGCTCCACACTCCTTTGGTGACTGTCCAAACAGACCTGATTATTCTGTAATAACAAATGGCCCCAGCTCTCAGTGGCATAAAACACAAAACGGTTGTTTCGCTCATGCCAGGTGTGCCTGCAGGTTCCCAAGTTCCTCCAGCATCAGCCATCCCAGCCCCATCCCAGACCTGCAGGGGGACTCCCCGCAGGCATGCCCTATCCCAGGGGAGACAGGAGGGCAGGGCCTTCGCTCCCCCCCCACCCCCCCCGCCATGTGCTGGGGCTCATGGTCAACAGCACTGGCTGGGCTGGAGTATGTGGCTCACTCAGCCTGCTTCAGAGCCTTCACCTGGCCACCAACAGCAGAAAGAGGTATTTGGAATTTGACAATCTCCTCTCCCCTCCCCTCCCCTC
>NW_016821253.1:537051-560270 GCF_001698545.2 Rhinopithecus bieti | reverse complement strand
TCTGGACTCACTCCAGGGGCCATCTCTGCTTTCTCCTGGGCCATCAACCTCACCCTTCCTACTGGCCCCTTCCCGTCAACAGTTAACACACGCAAGCCCACTGCCCAGTTACCATCTTTAAAACATTCTGAATCCCTCTTCTGTCTCCCTTCCTCTCTTTTCATCTTCCCCTCTCCTCTCTTCTCTCCTCTCCTTTTCTTCTTTTCTTTTCTCTTTTCTCTTTTCTCTTTTCTTTTCTTTTCTTTTCTTTCTTTTCTTTTCTTTTCTTTTCTTCTTTTCTTTTCTTGGACAGGGTTTCACTTCCACCACCCAGGCTGGAGTGCAGCAGTACGATCTCGGCTCACTGCAATCTCTGCCTCCTGGACTGAAGCAATCCTCCCACTGCAGCCTCCCGAGTAGCTGGGACCACAGGCGTGCCCCACCACACCTGGCTATTTTTCTTTTTCTGTACTTTTTATAGAGACAAAGGTTTCACCACGTTGCCCAGGCTGCTCTCAAACTCCTGAGCCCAGGCCTTAACAATCTACGTCTTTATCTTGTCTCTGCACTTTCTTTTATGAATTTTGCAAAGTATTTCACCTCTGTGAGTCTCTCAGTTTCTCAGTTGAATATAGGGGTGTCCAATCCCCACTCACAATGCTCTTGTGATAACAGCGCAGAATCATGGAAAACATACATGTATTTGGGGTTTGGCATGTTGGCATCACTTAACAAATAGTAGCCCGTGTTAGCAGGATCTTAACTATCCGTTTAATGTATCTAGCCAGATGGTAATTTCCATCAAGGTAGGAACCAGATCATACAAAAAGTAATAAAAGAAGGATTGATATAATCGCTATTTCAAGATCTAGGGCTGCATCATGATTTCTGTGTCCTCCCAGGGCATGTAGAATAGTGTCCAGTAAATAGTTATTAGAGAATTAAAGAAACCTCTGGTTTTTATCTCAGGTAGTTCTGTTGAAACAGCATCTGCAGGGTGATCTGCTGCAAACAATGAGAGCTTTTCACTGAACCACAGCCTCAGAAGGGTCTTCTACCAAACAAAGTGACACGAACTTTGGAAAAAACGATTTTCTTTCTTCCAAGACAGATGTGGCTGGCACAAAGCCCATGTTTGGGGAATACAAAATGACAACGGTATTGATTGCCGTAACAAGCGTGTGGTTTCTGAGAGCTGAAGATGGAAACTGAAGGGATGTGTGACTTCAATTGCCTGCAGGTGTGCTGTGCTTAATTCATTAAAGATGCATTTCAGAGTCGTTTTGAAAAGATTACCTCATTGATGTGGGCCAGGGTTGCCAGGAATCATGAGCTGCACTGGACTAAACCCACTTCTCAGTGAAACTCCAAACACCGCCGTCGAGGTTGTGCAGGTTTCCCCCAAAACACTTGGGTGACTGGAATTTTGAGTGAAGACATCTATTAGCTAATCAGTGACCAACTATTTTGCTAAAACACCTTTGCCCTCAACTGTGTTCAGATTCCCTCTTGTTTTTTCCTTGTTGTCAAATTCTTATTAGGAAAAAAATACCACCATTATAGTTAGCAAAGTTGCATGTATAAATACGTAAGCATTTTATTCTATTTGGCTCTACATTTCATATACAAAGCCTAGTCTAAATACTTAAATTTGAAATATCGTTTGGGATTTATAAGGGAGAAGCATACAGACAACCTGGAGAACTTCCCTTTCTCTAAACTTACCTCTTCAAAAGACAAATGTGAGCATCTCCAGGCTGCAGAGAGAAAGTAACTGTTCTATGGGATGAGAAAGCTGCCTCCTTGAAACATTTTAGACGGGATTACCTCCCACGCGTATGGGCTATGCTCAAATCTGTTCTACAAATAGAAGTATCTTAAAGTCAGGTTGAAACACAAATGCAGTTGGGATTGGAAGCTCTTCAGATTGTCACCACTGTTGATGTCACGGCATGAACGTGCTTCCATGATGTTCACAGCCTCCCTACCTGGAAGCCTCCTTAGCTTCCTGAGACACGATTTTCTCATTGTAAAAACTCCTGATTCCACCCCCTTCTCTGTCTCATAAGGAGTCTCTGACAGGATGATCCTCGTGCCTTAGCAGGTGAGTGAGGCCGGCTGCTGCAGGACACCAGCCCCAGGTGTCACCACTGTAACACAGACAGTGATTCCCTCTGGGTGGGTGGCTGTGGGACCCTGCCCCAGCCTCCATCTGTCCAGACTGTACATCTTCCAGGGTTCATTCACACTTATCCTGGAGGTGAAAACAGAGCGAGAAAGGGGAGGATCTTTGGGAACTTTTAATCAGGTGACAGGAAGTGTCACCTGTCATCTCTGCCTCCATCTCCTGAGCCAGTGCTAGCAGGAGACCTCACCTCTGGGAAGGGGCTGGGAAGTGTCCCCAGTGAGTAAGTGTGGGCGACAGAGAGAATGTGGGTGTGGGGGAGCCCTAAGCCTTCTCTGCCAAACACACCACGATAATAATCACGACTTCATAAAAGTGACCCTGCTTTAGACATTCACGGTGAAATACGCACCACATGTGCAAACACTTGTCGGGTGAGCAAGTTGTTTTTTCTCTTAGAAAAATCATATTTGTAAAAAACATACATTACTATGTTCCAAAAACTCCCAGTTGTAATTATCTTTAAAACTACAAGGATTCTGATGTGATGCAAATTCAGTTTGTTTGGATGCATTTAATTGTGCATCCATTTAACCTCTATCCATTCATTCACACTGCAGTCACATACTGCACCCTCCATCCCTTCATTCACTCTACAGTCGCATACTATACCCTGCATTTCATTCACTCCACAATTGCCTACTATAACCTCCATACCTTCATTCACACTATGATTGCATATTGTATCCTCCATGCCTTCATTCACTCTACCATTGCCTACTGTAACCTCCATCCCTTCATTCACACTATGATTGCATACTCTATCCTCCATCCCTTCATTCACTCTACGAGTGCATATTGCAGAGCTGCACAGCTCTATGCAGATATGAGCCTAAGAGGCAGACAGAGCCTGTGTCGTGTGAGCTAGGTATCTGAAGTTGCAGTCTAACAGAGAGAAAGAAAATAAAACAACCAGAATTGTATTTTCTGGGAAAGAAAGAGCTGGTATGATAAACTCAGAGGAAAGACGCCTGCTGGGTAAAAATCCCTCTGAGTCGTTCCACCAATTTCATCATTGAAACTGCAGCGATGCTATCAGCACATTTTTGGTAAATTACCTAAAATAACACAAATGCCAATCATGTTTTAATTGTTGATAACAAGAGAACCAAGATGTGGTGACCCAAACTCCCCAGATGAAACCCAACCAGTCCACTGAGTTCAAACTAGTCCCACTTCTAGGTATCCACTCCTGTTCTCTGAAATCAGATTTGAAAGTGACATGTACAAACTCACTTTATAGAAACCACACATAGAAGTAAACTCCACCGTCATGCTATGATGAAAGGTGACATGTGGGCTTCAATGTCTCCCAGGGGTGCTGCATAAATCCGGTTACTCAGCGCCCTCTGGCCTTGCTATCAGGGCATGCCTCAGAGCCGGGGGCTCAAGCAAACTTGATGGGGCAGCTTACGTCAGCCTAAGTGTGTGATCCCCACCTCCAGGCAGAGCTGACACAGAGGACTCAGATGCGGGAGGAACACCCTGCAGGCAGCGGCCCACAGGTGAGGCCCCACAGCCCAGGGAAGCCTGGAGCCCTCCCCACCCCATGGTAGCCCCCTTTGGCCACCTCTGTGTTTACCTCCCGCCTGTCCTCAACATTCCTGGCAATGCTGAGACCTTTTCCCATCGTCTCTCCTCTTCTGGGTCCTTTCCTTCTCAGGTCAGTCCCCTTCGTGTTCATTTTTACCTGGATACAAAGTGGAAGGTCGAGGGAAACTGGATTCTTGAATGGTGGGCCTGAGTGGGGCGGCTCCACCTCACCCTTTTTAAGGCTATCTCTGCTCTACTGATTCCTGTTCCTTAAAACCTTCGATGACACATGCCTTGTTTTAAAGCATCATCTGTGATTCCCAAATCTTCACCATGGGCCTTGCAGAAAGGGAGGAACAGACTTAATCCAGATAAAGGGAAGAGAGCAAGCTGGCAGGATCATTCCTGCGGATGAAATGCGGAATCTGCTGGCCCCAGAGCTCAGGGGCTCAGGGCTGCCTCTGCATCTCAGGGCCTGTCCACAGTGCCCTCTGCGCTCTTTTTCTCTAAGAGGGTTCTGCAAACTGTGTGAGTTCTAGCTCCCAAAATTCTGTATCTGCCTCTGCAAAGTGGAATCTAAGAATCATAGAAGTTGAGCTCCGGAATTTGACATTTCAAGTTCTATGATTTCGTTGTTATGATAACCTCTACATTATTAGTTTGAAAGGCTCGTCTTTTGCAGTGAGAATTAGTAGCAATGAGAACTAGTAGTTGATAGAATTTATGAAAGACACTGTTAGTCTTGTGGACGCCAGTTCTCAAGGTGAATACCCTGGGCACCATCGCGGAAGTGGGGGCTCTGGGGACCCAGGCGTCACTCACTGCTGACTTCACCCTGTGCTGCCCCAAGGACATGGTCAGGCTGAGGAACCAGGCAGATCTCAGAGTTCTGAACCATGTCTGGGGTCAGAAGACCCAGGCGCCAGCCCCAGCTCCACCAGCCAGGTGCACATTGCTCATCCCACTTCCTCAGGAAGAATGAACAGCCAGACCCACTGAGCTGGGGCAGAAACGGATCACAGAGCACGGCAGCCACGGACGGCCTCACACACCCCGGCTCTCACTTTCTATGCTCTTTCTTACGCCTCAGAAAGCGATTTTCCATTTCAGGGTCGACCCCTTCCTGGTTAGGGGAAAACTTTGAAAAAGTCGAGGAGGCCCAATGCGGTGGCTCACGCCTGTAATCCCAGCACTTTGGGAGGCCGAGACGGGCAGATCACGAGGTCAGGAGATCAAGACCATCCTGGCTAACACGGTGAAACTCCATCTCTACTAAAAATACACACACACACACACACACACACACAAAATTAGCTGGGCATGGTGGCAGCGCCTGTAGTCCCAGTTACTCTAGAGGCTGAGGCAGGAGAGTGGCGTAAACCCGGGAGGCAGAGCTTGCAGTGAGTTGAGATTGCGCCACTGCCCTTCAGCCTGGGCGACAGAGCGAGACTCCATCTCAAAAAAAAAAAAAAAAAAACGAAAAGAAAAAAGTAGAGGAGACCAGACCCTGAGACAAGGACTGTTTATGATGTGCGGCCCACAGTGGAACCTGCTCATGATGTCCATTTACAGGTATTCATGTGGTGTGTAACACGGAGCTGAATTGCCATCACTGGGATGCAGCGCAGAACGTCAAACTGGAGACTTCTGAGTTTATCACACGTGCAGCACAGTAAAGGCAGGTGGGAACTGGGGTTCTAACACGGCACAATCTCTTTAAATTCCTCACGTTAGAATTCATTTCTGGCAAGTCCTAGTGAATTAGTCATCGTATCTGTATGAAGAGGTGCCTGTTTACATTGAGAGGAGGGTGGCTGTCCTCTTAGCTCAGGGTGCGCTGTGGGGCCCCGTGGGGATGCTGCTTGGCAATGGTGTCTCCCCTGCACCTTCCGGCCAAGTTCCAGTGTCTCCTTCAAACCCAACCAGAGCCCCCAACTTCCCCAACTGGCCTTTAAGGTCTTCCCAGTGAGATTTCCTTCTTTCTTTTCTTCATGTTCCTCACAGGCACTCTTAAACCTCCTTCCATTTCTTGTCACAGCCTTCATCAGGTGGGAGGTAGTGTTTCACATCCAGCCTTCACAGACAGTCATGTGCTCAAAAGCGATAACAAAACCTGTTTCTTTCCTTGCAGTGCTTTGCAGTAACAGGCCTTCCATCCAAATGCATTGCACTGAACTAAATTTGCAACGATGGTTTACAGCTCCCTAGGAACTCTGAAAAGCATGCATGCAGTTTTCAGAATTCCTGAGGCTCAACTCTTTCCTGAATTTTTCCTGTTCCTACTACCTGCCTGTGGTCCCTGATACCACCGTGCAAACCCTTGTAATGCAGTAGTGGAGAAGGCTCACCAGCCAACTTGATGCTGTTTTCAGTGCAGACGCTGCCCTGGGAGAAGTCACAGCAACCGTCTCCCTGTTGAGTCTCCAGTGCTTGGTGCAGATCCAGATTCAATGAAAGGGAGTGTCAGGGAACAAAAGATCCATGCTCTAGTCTGGCTGTGTGTGTATGTGTATGTGTGTGTGTGTGTGTGTGTGTGTGTGTGTGTGTGAATGTGTACTGTGGCATGCATGGTATAAATGTATACGTGTTGGGTAATATATATGTGCGTTCATGTGGGTGGTATGGTGTGTAATGGTGCATCACATGATTATGTAGTATAAAATGTTGTACGAGTATATGTGTGTGCATGTGTTATATATGGTGTGTGTGTGCATTATGTGTTTATTATGGGTGTGTGTGCAATGTTAGGGCATAATGTGTACCAAGGGTGTATGTGTGTGCATGTGTGGGTATACATGCGTGTTTATATGGTGTGTGCACACAGCATGCATGTATAAAAGGTACAAAGGTGTATGTGTGTGCGTGTGTGCGTGTATACACACATGTTCATGCAGGTGTGTATGTGTGAATATGGGTGTGTGTGCACATGTGCATGTGTGTATAAATGTGTATAAGCATGTATGTACATGTGTGTATATATCTGTGTATATGGGTGTGTGTGTACATGTGCATGCCTGTATACATATGTACAAGTGTGTACATGTGTGCATGCCTGTATATATGTGTTCGTGTATGTATTGGTGTCTGTGAGCCTGTGTGCATATGTGTATATATGTGGTGTGTGGGTGTGCCTATGTCTATGTATATGTGAAATTTTCTTTGGGTAATTTTTGGAAGCACAACTTTAAGCTACCAATCTCTAAAATGTGCATAGACTCAGCCATAGAAACATAGCACATTAATATAGCAGCAGGCATTAAAACTTAATTTTAAAAGCTATTTGATTAGCTTAAGCTCTTTAAGCTAATTGCAATCTGAGATTTTTTGGAGACTTAGCTTGGGTGTTAAGATAAAACCATGTATTGAAAGTTTGTTTTACATGCTGACTAAATTAAAGACACCTGGAATTCTAGGAAATTGGTGACATTAATGTTCAGATGCATTTTCTTTGTCAAAATTAACTTGCCTCTCTCATCCTGTGAGGTCTGGGGTTCACTGTTGTGATGAGGCCCAGCGACCAGCACCTCTAAATGTAGAGTAATTTATTAGAATTTAAGAACCTCATCCAAAAATGTCTTTGAACCACCTAGTTCCAGTCATGCGATCTGGGGTTTGGTCAGTTACCCTCATTTACATCTCCTCTGGGGCATTTAACACAAAGAACTGAGATGCCCTCACGGTGCAGGTTAATGTGACTATGCCTCACAGTTCTGTTTGTTTTCTAGGAGTTACCATATTTTGTGAGCAGATCCTGAAAGGCTCCGCTCCACTGTTTTTCTGTGGCTTGGTGGCCGCCAGCTTCCCTGGCAGTCACAAGCACGGCTGTGGGTGCAGACGTGCAATTCTCAACAGCGCCTAGGTGGCTCACTCCTTTGATCTTCTACAGGTGAGACTGCCAATATGCTACAGTTTGTATTCTACAAAATCAGCAACTTTGGAATGATTCTATCTGATACAGCAGACATTAAAGATACAAGCCCGGTGTCTCCACGGGTGAGACAGTCACAGGGGATGCTGGAGAGAGGGCAGAGCTCTTGGATTCTGCCTGGCATCCATTTGAGGACTGTGCACTCTCAAGGTTAACTCACACACTTGATGTTCTCGTTAATTCAAGACCCAAGAACTGCCAGTCTGAGAGGAACCACCAGGGTTTCCCCATCAAGTTAATGTCTTAATTAACCTGTGCTTCTTTATTTTGAGCAAAAGCAGGAGTCGTTTTCTCTGGAGATTAGAGGTTCCTAATTTTGTGCACACCTACTGACAGTTTGTCATATATATACATATGCATACATGTTCATGGGCCACATAACATTTTGGTAAAGAATGTGCTGCATATACTAAAAATCCCTGCTGCCCAGGGCAGTTGCAGCCATTGTAACCACGCTAAGGTCTCAATGCAATGCTTTCCTTATGTGTGTGTGCTGACGTTGGTGTAAACAAACCTGCCACACTGCTAGTTGTATAAAAGTGTAGCACACACAACTATGTACAGTATGCTTAATAATAAATGACTGTGTCACTCTTTTATGTATTTACTATACTACAGGGGTTCCCAATCCCCAGGCTGTGAACCAGTACCAGCCTGCGGCCTGTTAGAAACTGTGGCACAGCAGGAGGTGAATGGCAGAACAGGAGAATCCAGTGAGAGTCCTGTTGTGAACTATGCATGAGAGGGATCTAGGTTGTGCACTCCTTATGAGAATATAATGCCTGATGATCTGAGCTGGAACCGTTTCATCCAGAAACCATTCCCCCTGACTCTGGTCCATGGAAAAACTGTCTTCCACAAAACCAGTCCCTGGTGCCAAGAAAGTTGGGGACTGCTGCTACACTATATTTTTAGCATTATTTTAGAATGTACCCCTTCTACTTATAAAAACAAAATGGTTAACAGTGAAACAGCCTTCAGCAGGCCCTTCGAGGAGGATTCCAGAAGAAGGTATTATCAGAGGAGATGACAGCGCCACGTGTGTTACTGCCCCTGAACCTTCCAGGGAACAAGATGTGGAGGGTTAGGGTTAGGACAGTGATGTTGATGATCCTGAGCCTGTGTAGGCCTAGGTTAATGTGTGTGTTTGTGTCTTATATTTTAATAAAAAAATTTTAAAAGGAAAATTAAAAGCTTATCGAATAAGGATATAAAGAAAATATTTTGTACATCTGTACAACGTGTTTGTGTTTTAAGCTAAGTGTTATTACAAAGAGTCAAAAGATTAAAACTTAAAAGTTTATAAAGTTAAAAAGTTATTTCATAAGGTTAAGCTAAGCTTAATTTATTATCAAGAAAAGAGAAATATTTGCAATGAACTGAGTGTTGCCTAAGTGTACAGTGTATATAAAGTTGACAGTAGTGGACAGAAATGTCTGAGAGTCTAGGCCCTCACAGGCACTCACCACTCACTCACCAACACCCAGAGCAACAACTTCTATCCTGCAAGCTCCTTTCGTGGTAAATGCCCTATACAGGTGCACCATGTTTATCTTTTATACCATATTTTTACTGCACCTCTTCTACATGTCGCTATGTTTAGATACACACTCTCCACTGTGTTACAGCTCCCTGCAGTTCTGGCACAGCCATCTGCTGTACAGGTTCCTAGCCTAGGAGCATGAGGCCACACCTTATGGCTGAGGTGCGTCATAGGCTGTAACTTCTAGGCTCTGTTCACATACACCCTATGATGTTTTGATGTTTGCACAGTGACGAAATTGGCTAACAATGCATTTCTCAGAATGTATCCCCAGCGTTAAGCAATGCATGACTACACGTAAAACCTATACAACCAGGAATCAACTGGCCAAGGCTAGAAGCACGTGTCCAGCCATGTGTGGAAGCAACACGGAGTTTCTACTGACACCAAACTTCACCTGAGTTTCGAGCCCCTGCAAAAGGATGGTCAAGAAACTCCAGCCTCCACGTTCCAGAAATGGTTCCCTGCGAAGATCACCTTCCTCGCAGGATGTAGAGGAGACCCAGGGGTCCTCTTTCTACCCAGGCAGGCCAGGTTCAGACCCTCCAAATTCCCTGTTCTTGTCTCACAAGTACTGACCACGGTGGACAAGACGCCCACAATGACAGAGCCACCCAGTGCCCCGTACAGGGAGTAGCAAGCCCTGGCCTGCTTCTCCAGGCTTCTGCTAACCCCAGCCTAAGATCCCTCCCCGCTGACTATCCTGCCCATGCTCCCCCGTAGGACGTCTCTCTGGCTGTGGTCATTTCTTCTCATATCAGAGAAGCACGTGTCTTCCTGAGTGGGAGACGCTTGGGGGGTCTTCTGGCGGGAACCACTCCCTGTTGAGAGAACCCTTCCTTACCTGAGTTCAGATGTGTTTTTTTATTGGACACAGCACCACCTATATATGTCCTATTTATCTGCCAGGCAAGTGCAAAAAAAAAAAAAACCCGGCTAAGATAATATGCGTAATGCAATCTGCATATTGCAATGTTTTAGTTTTTTCCCGTTTTATAGTAAATAACTTGGGCTGGCTTCGTTTTCCGATCACCAAAATGAGGGCTGGGAGGAGTTAGGCAGCATGTCAGCGCTAGGTGGCGCCCGAGGATTTTCTTTTAACAAATGATCCCAAATGTTCTGGAATCCGTGGCTCTTCCCGCCCAAAGCGCCGCCGCTTCTCAGGGCGGTTCCCACACCGCGTGCCGGGCGCGTCTTCCCTCCCGCGGGCCTCGCAGCGGTCCGAGCAGGTGGCTGCGGGTGGCCTGTGTTCGTCTTTCCCAGCTTTGTGGAGGTGTGGCTGGGCCTGTGGGAACACGGACACCCTCCCTATCGCGCTGAGGGGCCCGGGGACGGTCCCTGTGTCCCTGGAGCTGACGGAGCCGCCATGCGCGGCCGAGGGCCCTGCGGATTCACCCTGTTCCAGGCGGCGCCGACTCCCCTCGCTTCGCGTGTGCGGTTTCCTCACAAGTCGGGCCGGGCGCGGAAACACCCGCCTCCCTAGGCCTGAGTGAGCCTGAGCCTCCGGGCCCGCCAAGGAAATGTCCCATATGGAGACACGAGGCTGCTGTGGACGCGCCTCCTCCCGCCTCCCCGGCGCGGCGCTGTGGACTCGGTCCGGCTCCTCCGCAGCAACAAAATGGAGTCATCAGGCCACGCTGCTGCGATGGAACCCAAGGCCCTGGCAGAGCCCGGGACCGGCGGAGCCCGCGGCGTGTGGGCCCCGCTCCTCAGAGGGGCCGGTGAGGGGCCGAACTCCCCGGGGTGGGCCGGGGCCGGGGGAACCGAGCATGGCAGCCGCGTGGACGGATCCAGGGTCAGGGCCTCGGCTGGACGGTGAATCCGGGCTACCGGAGTAGCGCAGACACCGCGGGCCTGTGGGGTCGCTAGACCTTTAACCGCGTCCCGGGCCGGGGATCCACACCTCACCTCCGGCTGCAGCGCCACCTGCGTCCCGGCCTCGGGGGCCACCATTTCCCTCCTGGGACGGCGCCATTCCTCAGCCTCGGCTGCAGCAGCCGGGGACGACCCGGAAAGTGGCAGCCAGTGGCCTCTGTCCTGGGCCACCTGGGGCCAGGCTTGTCACCTCGCATTCCGGAAAACACAGAGCCCTGTGCCCCGGGGCACTTTCTCTAAAAACGCAGTGGGCCACGCCTCACTGAGTAATCCGTGCTTCTTCATTTTAACAAGACGGATCATCCGTACACCATCCAGACCTCACTCCACCCCTAAAAGTAACCGTAACTGTAAAAAATATCCAACAAAGCTAGATGTGAAAACTGGTATGAGCTGTTAAAACAAGCATAATTTTATTTGACTTATTTGCTAAATACATTTATATGTATTGCATAATATGCTCGATGTTATACAAATACGCTTACTGAGTAGATAGCAAATGTCATATGCGAAGGCCAAATCAATGGGGGACATGAGGTATTATTGCCTATGTTAATTTTTTAAGCAAAATATATTCACCTCCAGCTAAAATTTTCATTTTAAAAAAGTAGATACCATCAATAAGAGGATTATAAAGCTCTTTTGACTCATTAGTAATGAAAAGCAACCTCGCCATGTAAAAGGAATTTCCGCCATTGTGAAATAACGTAATATATATGTAAAGTTGTGATTTTTAATCAACTTCCCTACAATAGCATATTTGATGTGTCAATGATATTTAAGGTAGCAGAATTAAAATATTAGTAATATGGACAAAATCATACTTAAAATCTTAATGTTTTAAGACATTTTTCATCAAAATAGGTAACCCCAGTACTTCACAATTGTAAACAATGAGGTGTATAGTATGTACTTTATTATTATTGTAATAAACATTAGCTAAAAGATAAACCTTACTTATCTTCCCACCTAAATATATTACTCATGAATTGAACTTTCAAGCAAGGCTGGCAGAAAATAAAACAGGAGAGGCGAATGTTAGCTTCCTGCAATCCCCGTGTGTGGGAAATGTGCGTCTAGCGGCAGGCTGTCATTACTGCTTAATGAAGGCTGATATAAACCTCACCCCCATGCCTGCCGGAAACAGATTCATTCACACTACGCTCCAGCCTGGGACCAAGGCGTGCAGTGCACAGGCAGCAAGGTTGGGAAATGTTCCTGGAAGCAAAAGTCTGAAAACCTGGGCACAAAATGGATGGGATATTCAGGTTTGTCACACGCAACTCGATGGAATTAAAATAAGCAACATGAATTGACTTACTGAAAAATTCAGCGTGATGTGTAATGAGGAAGATGATGTCAGTAGGAAAACACAGAGACTTAAGCAGTTGTAGGGATGAACAAGAAATAGACCCCAACGTAAGTCGCCCGAGTCCCTGTGCTCCTAGCTGTGGACTTCTGCCCTTCCCCTCCCTTCTCCTGTCTCTCAGTCTGGGCCTTGGTCTCTCACCTGTAACAAGAACTTTCAGTCAACTTCCAATCAAAGGCACCTAAATCACAGTCACTGAAGCAAGGACAAAGTGCCTGAGTCATACATTAAAGGAGTGGCAGGAATCTTGACTAAGGAAGAGTCACTTCGAATTAATACAGAAATGCACATAAATGTAAACACATAGGTGGGCACAGTGGCTCACACCTGTAATCCCAGTACTTTGGGAGGCCAAGGTGGGCAGATCAGTTGAAGTCAGGCATTCGAGACCAGCCTGGTCAATGTGATAAAACCCTGTCTCTACTAAAAATATACACGAAAAATTAGCTGGGCATGGTGGCACTTGCCTGTAATACCAGCTACTCGGGAGGCTGAGGCAGGAGAATCGCTTGAACCCAGGAAGCAGAGGTTGCACCGAGCCAAGATGGCACCACTGTACTCCAGTCTTGGTGACAGAGTGAGATTCTGTCTCAAAATAAATAAATACACGTAGATATCCATGCAGATGGTCAGAGTGCCTGCTACTATCCCTGAGGGCCAAGAGACTCAAGTCTCCCTGTGATATCTGCCGAGTCTCCCAGGCGCATGCCTGTGTCTGCTGCTTCCCCGCCCAGCTGCCGACCCTCAGGTGCTTTTCTACACCATGTGCTGTGAGAAGCTGGGGTACTGGGGGTCAGGACCAGACCCATCCATGTTCCTAGGCCTCCCCGGAGCACCCAGCACCCTGCGTTGATGATAAGGAATACCTGCATCTGCACATTTCTATAACTTGATGATGTTCTTCTGTATCTGACAATGTCATTAGCAGCTATCCCTTCAAAGGTGAACTCACTCGATTCAGTAATTACAGAGGAAGGAAACTGAGTCGAGACCGTGATGGGACTGGCGGGTGAAGAGCCAACTGACAGCACTGTCTGTGGGCACCAGACCCTTAGGCCCCTCAGACACTCCGCTTGGATTCACTCATTTATCCCATCAGTAAATACTGACTGACATTTTATTTTTCTTACCTCTGTTTCTCTTACCACTTCTTATGTGGTAAGAGAAACAGAGGTAAGAAAAATAAAAACGTTTTCCTCCCTTGGGAGCAGAGCTTCTTTAAGAAGGAATTAAATGATAAAAACACACAAACACAATGAAGCAGGGTAGCTACAGATTGTGACAGCTGTCTAAGAAATAAACCAGGACCATGATGGAGCAGGGTGGGGATCCTTGAGATGGGATCAAGGACAAAAAGGAAGCCATGGGACAACTAAGTGGAAAACGGTCCAGCCAAAGGAAGCCAAGGGAGAGCAACATCCCCACCACAGCGGGGCGGTATCAGGGATGCTGGAGAGGGAGCATCACATGATCATGTAGGTTTCTTAGGAAACGGAAGGACATTGGATTATATAGCTCAAGAGAATTGGAGAAAACTTGGAGGGTTTCAGTAGGGACAGGACACGATTACATTTAATTCAAAAATGCCACTCTGTCTTGTATCAGGCACAGATTGCAGAGACCTAGTAAAGGACCAGAGGTGACAGATGGGGTGAGGTGCACCCGGTTATGTGGATGGTTATTAAAGGGCTCCTATTGAAGTCATAATGCATGCTATAAACCAAAAAGATGAAAGCTGTAAGAATTCAAAAAATAATCCCTGTTACTATTGACAGATGATATGTTTGCCCACTCAGTTTAACTGAGAGAATATAATAAAGAAAATTATCACTTTGTATTGAACAAAAGTAAATAAGGACTCATATACAATATCCATGAATAGAAACGTGTATTATCATAAAGATGTCATCTGTCCTCTAAAAAATTCTTATATTCTGTGTAATTCCAGTAAAAATCTCGACAGGGTTTTATGTAAACTTTGAAAGTAGTATTCCAAAATTCATGTAAACAAGGCAATTTTGAAAAAAAAATCACATGATGGTGACTTTTCTTACTAGGTGTCATGATATATTACAAAACTTGAGTGATTCCATATTCTCTAAAAGTAAGTAGCTTCTGGAATGTATAAGGAAAGGCTAGAAGAAAATACAAAAAGTAGAAAAAAATTGAATGTGTTCATAACTGGAGACATTTGGAAGCATCTAGAATCAATCCCAAAGGAACAGCAACATGGGCAGTATTGCAATTCCTGGAATTTATTGTGAAATGAAATATTTATGAAGTTTGACCAAAATTGTCTCAATACTTAAGACTTTTCTATGTGCTGGTATATCTTTTGTTTCATGTAAATAATTAAAATTAAATTAATGAAATGTCTGTTAGATTCCTGGTGGAGGACTGACAGATCTGGGAGCACCTTTCAGCAAACGTGACTGTGCAAAGATCATCAGTGAATTTGCAGAAAGCATTGAGTACTCTGTGAAAGTTAGTGCTTAACAATAGAAACTGTGAAGCAGCTACCCATTACTGTGATGGACTGATATTTAGTATCCATGTAACCTTTTTTCAAAATTATGTCAATATAATAAAAGTATTAATCTACTACTTTGCCCTTTTTGTTCTATAGTGCTTATTAATTAAACAAGCAATTTAAAGACATAATTATACAAAGTCCAATGAAAGAAAATCTTCGTGGGTGCATTTCTTTTCTGACCGTTATTATTTGTTATATTTCCTAACTACTATGGAAAGTAACTTTTGTATGAAGGAGGAGTATGTTAAAATCATCTACTCTTAGTACCAAATAAATATCCTAAGCCACTAGTCCGAAGGCCTTACAGTGTTATTTGATAGAAATTTCAAATGACATAATAGTTTGTAAAAACTTTTTTAAAGCATAAATGGAAGGTAAACAACTTTTAAGGGAAGTTTACCTTTAAGGGGAGCAGAGAAGCAGGTTATTAGGTCTACAGAAAAATGATCAACATAGATAGATAGATAGATAGATAGATAGATAGATAGATAGATAGAGATGATAGATGGTAGCTAGTAGATATAGAGATAGATTATAGATACATGATAGATAGATAATATACAGATGGAAAAATGATAGATGACAGATGAATAGATAGGTTGATCAATTGCAGATGGTAGATAGATAATATATGATAAAGATAATAAATGGTGAATAGATTATAGAATAGATAGATGACAGATAGAATAGAATAGATAGATGACAGATGACAGATAGAGAGATGATAGATTATAGATCATAAGTATATGATAGAATAGATGAGTCAGATAGATGATACATAGGTGATAGATGTTAGATGGCAGTTGATAAATACATAATAGATGATTGATAGATGACAGGTGATAGATGATAGAATTGGTATAATAGATAAATATATAGATGATAGACAATGATAGATAGCTGGATCATAGATAGATAGATCAAAGGCAAAATATATATTGCCTAGTTCCTGGAAGTTTAAAGTTTGTTACAAATTAAAGCATGAACAATTAATTACATTTAAAATATTTTTACTTTAAGGTATAAGATAATTAGTAAATATTTCATTTTATAAATCTCTATATGTAAGTTCATATTCACGTTTTCTTCCTGAAAGTCCTCTTGGGAATGTTATGCTATAAATAATGGTACACTCCTATTGTAGACTATTTTGCAGTAAGTAAAAAAGGATACTATAGATCTTTATTTTCTGATATGTGAAAGTGTTCACACTACACAAATTACAACAGCTTTGAAAGTATGTGATTTTTATAGCTTGGGAGATTTGAATTATTTTAAATTCTGCATATAAATTAGGACTTTTAAAATATATTTTTATCTTACTATTTCACATTTGGTTAATTCAAATTCATGTATTATAATTGCGCTGTGGTTTCAAATCCTTTTGAGTCATCTATTTTTATGCCCCCCTAACTTGGGCGGCTTGATGGCTTGTTCTGGTGAGGTGAAGAATCGGAATGGCCCCAGCAGAGGAGCTGTGGCTGTCCCATGCGCCTGTGTCAGCGTTCTATGTGTTTAATACATGAACGTCATCCCACTTCTTCCATTGTGAACTTCGGTGTCCCCGCGACGTCTAGTTCCTGTAAACTTCCAATTTGGGGGTCTGTAACCTCAGGGCAACGTGGGCTTCAGGGTCTCTGTGGGATCTTTAGATGCTGGTGTTTTCCAAGAGCTGCCCGGGGCCGTTCTGACTGAACCCGCTGTGCCCTGCTCCAGTGACGCTGCCTGCTACGTTTCCTTCAGTGATGGAAAAGCTACCTCGCTGGAGTCCCAACAAGCCTGCTTGGGGATTTGTGTTCTGATTTCAAAAAGGAACAAACCTACGCTGCCAAACACAGTCAAGGCTAGGCTTCTTCCTGCTCAACAACAACAAATCCCTGGGGACACAGAGGAGGCACACAGCAAGGAGGCTGAGTCACTCGTTCGGCACCGAGCAACCTGATTTAAACAACACCCTTTACTCATCTTTTAATTTTTCATTTATTTAGGAAATAGTTATTGCATGTCTCCTATATGGAAAAAATGAAAGATAGTTACATAAAAAATTTAATCTCATGTTTAATTGGATTCATTGGAACCTCCAGAATCATGTTTTAAAAATAGTTGTGGCTGTAGGAATTACTTGCTTATGGCACTGACCCCTGTGAGTGGACTATTTCAGAAAGTATTTATTTGTGGGTCGAGATGCCCATCAAGAAGGGTCCTGGCAGGTAATGGGCAGTAAGAGGCACTCAAGCATGACCGGCCCAGCTGTGTGCCCTGGCCCAGCATTTTGTAATTCGGTTTCTGTTTTGTATATTTGGACTTCATTCTTGTTGGTTGCGCCACACATCATTTTCTCTAAAATTACTTGTTAGGGAAAAACTATGCAAATGATCCAGCCATCATTAATTACCAGGGCAACACCTGGTCTCACCACATCAAATCGGCTGAGACTCCATTGGAAATAAATGGAATAACTTACACAGCCCTGCTTTGAGCGGGAGGGTACCCAGCATTCCACACATGGTGCTCAGCTAGCCTGTGAGTGGCAGGTGACACTCCAGCACCTGTTCCTTGATGCCTACACACGTCACTTTCTCAGTCAGTCCTGTGTTTTCTTAAGCCTTCACAGGAAGTGTCAAATATAACAAGGTTTGTTCAACCAGGAATTTAAAACTCAAGAATAAAGCCTTCATTGTCTTAGTTAATAATTTGAGTAATGATAATAATAGCATTTACATACTCCGTGCTTACCTAGAAAATACAATAGTAATTTGCTTTATTTGGTAATCATTAATAACTTTTTTTTTTTTTTTGAGACGGAGTCTCGCTCTGTCACCCAGGCTGGAGTGCAGTGGCCGGATCTCAGCTCACTGCAAGATCCGCCTCCCGGGTTCACGCCATTCTCCTGCCTCAGCCTCCGGAGTAGCTGGGACTACAGGCGCCGCCACCTCGCCCGGCTAGTTTTTTTTTTTTTTGTATTTTTTAGTAGAGACGGGGTTTCACCGGGTGAGCCAGGATGGTCTCGATCTCCTGACCTCGTGATCCGCCCGTCTCGGCCTCCCAAAGTGCTGGGATTACAGGCTTGAGCCACCGCGCCCGGCCTAATAACTTATTTCTGAGCATGATATAAACTTTTTATATTAGAAAGTTGGTCAAGTATAGTTAATACAAACAGGAGAATTTAAAACAAGGGAATCACAAAAAGAAATTCCATCAGGAAGTTCTGTTCTGTTTACTGTTGGTGTTGTGAATTTTCCTAGTACGCGCTGGAGGACCTGGCCTCCTGGTGGAGTTGGAAGGAACATGACCACCGCCTGCGGCTGTTCTCTTCTCTTATTTTGGGTTGATGACAAAAGGAGTTGGGTTCTTTCATTCCAGCAAGATCGGGAGGGGCGTCTTCTGAGCAGCATATGCCGCCACGCACAGAGGATGGGGAGAAAGTGATGGAGATCACAGCTTTGCCCGTGGAGAGTGAGTTCCCACTGTAAAAAGCTTTCGTGCTGGATTCCACACCCTCACCACAGGATCAGAGCCCATCAGGGACTGTGTCCAGCGTTTCCTGAAAGGCTGTCTATCTTCCAGCGTGTTCTGAGACTCTCTCCTTGGTGGGTTGCTTTTCCTGGTGAGCCTCAGTTTTTTCATCTGCAGAATTAGAATTGTAATTAGAATTGTATTGAGGCGACATTGAGGGACGATCCCACTTCTTATTTTACTGAAGTCCTTTGTTCATGCCTTTGCTGCAGGCCACACAAAGACAGACGGGATCAAGGAAACGAAGGCTGCAGACTCCCTTCCGTGAGCAGCTTGGGCTTTCCTCATGCACCTGCATCCAGCACCTCACTTCGTGTTTCACCAACAACTGCATTAGTCCCACCTCTGAGTCAGGAGGTTTAAACCAGTGTAGAATCAGCAAGGAGGAGACCTGGCTCGTGGACATGCTGCAGTTCTGTAGAAATGTGGACAGGCACGCAGGCGGCAGGAGGTCTATATCTTTATTCAGTTTAGTCAGTGCTAACTGACTCCGTGCAGGACAGTGTCCCACTTAATCTTAAGATAATTATATCTGAAAAGCAACAAAATTTCGGTGTGACATAATCAAATTTAAAACCGTCAAATCTTGGAATCACTGGTGAGCATTCACTGTGCACCCCCAAGATGGGGCTACAGGGCTGAGCATCCCCGAGGTCCCTATGGAGACGACTGTGATGGCAGCCCCTGGCCCAGGTGACACCGCTGGCCGGGCTGCCTCCGTCCTGAGGCTCAGGGCAGTGGAGGGACAGAGGCACAAAGATGCTGACCCAGCCTTGATGGGACCACTCGGAAGGCCCCAACACCCAGACGCCCTGGTGCAGGTCTCCAGCAAAACCCCTGGGACTCCATCTCAGCCTCTTTCCAGGGGAAGCTGGTCTTCAACAAGTGGCATTTGTTTCATTCTGGGAGACAGTAGACACATATTTACAGAAATTCACAAACCTCTCTCAGCTTACTCATAGAGACCCATATGGGCTGCCCAGAAAGGCAACATACACATGTTTATGTGCACACACACACAAATACACACACACAAGCGTGTCTTAGTGCCTTGGCCCTGGGGAGTATTAACAAAAAGTATAAGATACATACACACATACTTGCATGCACACACGTATATATTTATATACATTAGCCAATTCTCATTGCTATGAACTCACAGCTGCTGGTGGCTACCTCACCCTTGAATTCCAACAGGTGTTTCCAGAGCAGAAAAGTCCCATGAAGCCAGGCGAGGCCCCTCCATAGAAGGCTGCCTGCTTGGCGTCTCTGGATCGCACTCCCGCAGTGCAAGTCAATGCAAGCTTTAGGGTCAGCTGAATCTCTCGATGAGAATGCCGTTTCTGTGGTGCATTTGCTTGCTGATGCATTTGAAGAAAACGGAGCTTTTTACCAAGTCTTTTCTATGAACTGGAAAGTCTTCTTGGTGGTAGGGCCACATTTACAACCAAACCCAGGGAAGGCTCCACTGCATGGACCTCACTTCTAGTGGGAGAAGGAGAGACAGACAGTGAGAGCAAATTTAGTAATAATGAGAAATAATCTGTCAGGTGGTGTAAGGGTTGTGCAGAAAAATAAAGCAGTTTCTATCCCATTTCTCTTCAGCTCTCTGCAGAGAGGCACACGCCCCTGGGCAGACACCGTGCCAATCTCAGCTTTTGTTTTCAATTCTCGTCTTTGCATCCATCCTCTTCCTTCGGTGATTTTTCGTTCTGCAGCTTCTAAGGGCTCGTTTTGCTCACTGAGAACTCGGGGGTTATCAGTTCAGCATGTTTTTCTCTGAGCAGCCTGTGTTGTGCAGTGGAAACTGACCGTGAGTGAGCTCCTGAGGAGAGGCCACTGCTGACCCCAGCAAGGGCTGCATGGGACATGGAAGGGGCAGTGGTTACAGAACCTGTCGGAGGAGGACCTCCTGTCAGCGAGGCCAGCCACAGAAGCCCCTCTGAGTGAAGTTACTCCTGGAATGAAAACTCTGAAGTGGGGAAAAGCACACCGAGCAGAAGAAATAGGAACAGAAAAACCTTGAGGAGCAAAGGGCTGTGTCAGGGAGCAGATGGGCCGATGAGGCTGTGGTGACCAGGGGAGGCAATGCCTGGGGCTGGGGTGGGCAGGACCAGGTCGCACAGGGCCTGAGGCTCAGACAGAGAAGAAAAAGCCCTCGGTTTCCTTCCATGTTATATGGAGAATTCTGAGTGGGGAAGTGATCAAATCTCAATGACATTTTGAAGGATTATTCAGGCTTTTAGGTGAGGAGCTTGGTCCAGGCTGGGGAAGTGAGCAGGGGGCATCGAGGGGCTCTGGCTGCCTCTAGGGTCTGCGATCTGGCTGGGAGGCGTGGCACAGAGGAAGGTGGATGGCGTGGGACGAATAATGATGCCTCTCCCCAGCTGATGCCAAAATTAATAAATGAAATCATCAGTAAAGACCCTCACACAGGGTCTTGCACAGAAAAGTTGGTCAACAACAGCAGTGACTTTCCTTTCCTTTCTGGCTTTAAAATTTTTTAATATGTGCTTTCTCTGTCCAAGGGGATGTCCATGCTACCAGGAACTGGACATCTGGTATTAGGCCTGGACAAAATGTGACTTCTGACTTGAAATCACGACTTAACACAAATCTGAAAATAAGTTATTTTATCGGCATATGCCTGCCTGGTATTTCACAATGCCTCTATAATAGAGTTAATGTCGTCTGACCTTTACAGATGAGCCCACTCATTTTTTGTTTCTGCATAAATGGCTCAAATACAACCCAAGATTTATTTCATTATGAAATACTGTCGAAGTATCATAATGCATTTTCCTTCCGACATACTTCTAGTTTGTTTTTATCTGGAGCATTGAAAATAAGCAACAGTGAAGGTCAGGACTAGAAAATGACCTTTTATAGTGCCATAAATGCAACTCCCAGAACTAATAAAGAAAACATTCAGGAGGGAAGAGCACAAAAAGAAATACATATTTTATTTCCATGTTAGTCTCAAATATAACAGGCCTCAAAAATCCCTAACGGTTGATGCATACAGCTCTGGGTGAGTGACTGCAAAGTAAGATAATGAGTTGAGCTTGGCTGCTGCTCCATTAGGGAGCTGATGAGATGCAAGCTGCAGCTCCTCTTTCTCCCATGAAGTTTGAAGCATCATCCGAAACCATCCGGTGAAACTGCCTGGAAGATGAACCAATTCATCAAAGGCCAAGCTGTGGCCGTGTACCTTACGTAATGCTAATCAAAATAAATCAGAATTGGAAACAGCGTTTCCGGTAACCCTGCAGAATGGTGGAGGTGGTTTGCTCCCAGCTATTTAGTGACTGTATGAACATCTACCTAACCTTGCTGACTTACTGTGAGAGTCATTCTCCTGAAAAGAGGCAAATCAGCTTTGTGAGATTCGCTAGAGCCGAGACAAACTGAGATTTGTTTGTATATAATACTGTTCTTCATGTTGACACCATGGAACGGTCTTTAAAATCTTCCCGAACTTTGATGGCAAATAAGAGGCTTCGTCTTTCAGGAATCTATGCCATCTTTCCATGGCACGGGAAGGGCTACTTCCTGCATTGTGTCTGTTTAAGCTGTGGGAATCGAAATGTGTGTACACAGAGGGACCTGAGAAGGTGGCCATGCTCACCTGGGAACATGCCAGGGTGAGTTCACATCAATTGCCCTAATGTACAATAAAACACAGGGATGGGCTCCAAGCAGGCCAAGAGGGGCGCGGCCTCCCGGGGAGACACCTGTTCGGGTCTGCAGTCCCAGCGCTGGATCCCAGCGAGCCTGGGCTCTTCCTGGACACGACTCTCTCGGAGCTCTGGCCACGTGGGGTGGGGCTGCCTGTTCTCAGGACCCGCTCTCCCTGCCTGGGCCTCTGCTTAGGGTGCACCCCTGTCTCCACTCTCCAGGACGTGACCTCAGGACCCGGGCGAAGGCACACTCTACTCTCACTGGTCCCCAGGACCAACCCTCATGACGGTCTTTTGTTCTTAGCGCTCAGGACGTTTTTCTACAGTCCTCCTTGAGAGCGCAGAAGACATCTCATGCCCCCAGTACCTCCACGTGACCTGGGGACCAATGTTAGGAGACGTGTCACCCTGGAAGTCAGGCTCTGCCCCGGGGAGCGGCCCCATCCGGTGGAAAACCAGGGTTTCTTCGGTTCTCAGGGTCAGGATGACCGCTTGCCTCAGGCAAAAGCGGGGTTTACTCGCTGGAAAGGAGAGTTGGACTCAGGGCCTCGGATGACGCAGCCGGGTCCTCTCCCCTCTCCGCGGCCCTGTGGGGAAAAGAGAGATCAGCCTGTTACTGTGTCTATATAGAAGGAAGTAGACATAAGAGACTCCATTTTGTTCTGTATTTGAGATGCTGTTAATCTGTGACCCTACCCCCAGCCTTGTTCTTGCAAGAGACATGTGCTGTGGTGACTCAAGTTTCAATGGATATTGGGCTGTGCAGGATGTGTCTTTGTTAAACAAGTGCCTGAAGGAAGCTTGCTGGTTAAAAATCCTGCCCATCCCTGGGCAATGGAACATCTCCGTGTAAAACCCGATTGTATGCTTTGTTTACTGAGCAAAGAGAAAACCGCCTTTAGGAATAAGGTGGGACTTGCTGGAGCAATGCTGCTAAAAGGTTTATGGAGAGTTTGCATATGCATCTCAAAGCACAGCATTTTCCTTTAAACTTATTCATGTCACAGGGATTTTTGTTCATACGTCTTACTGCTGATTTCCTCCCTACAATGATCCTATTGTCCAGCCACTCCCTTAT
>NW_016821253.1:516010-535730 GCF_001698545.2 Rhinopithecus bieti | reverse complement strand
TTTTAAAAAAATTTTTTGTTTTTTTCCCCCCCCCCCCCGATTCTTTGTAATTTCACAGTTGAATGATTACCTTTTTCCTGAACCATTTATACCCTGGCTGGTCTCGCTATGGCCAGTAACTCCGGCTACAATGTCACCGGTGGGGTGCCTCTGCCCACCCTCCTCATGATCAGGGAGGAGAGACGACTGTGCTGACTCCCCAAAGCCAACTCCTGGGCACTTCTGGGCGATCGCCCTCCCCGCAGAGCGCCTCCTTACGCAGGCTGCAGACACCGCCTTTCCCTGACAGGTTGTGCCTGTCCAAGCAGGAGCTGAAGGGCTGTGGTGAGAGACTCACACTCCTGCAACTTTCCCACTTTGGAACACCTTTCTGAAATTCTGCAGTACCCTGAGCATGCTAATTTTTCATGGTTTTGTCCTTGTTTTCCTAGTTTTCAGGGAGGGGGAAGTTTGCTGAAGCCGTAGGCACATCCTGCTGCAGACCCCTCTTCCTGCATTCCCACAGTCACCCTACCAGGTGGCTTTGCACTCAGACCCCACCCTTCCCAGAGAGGCCTCTCAGGCACAGGGCCTGGCAGGGGGAGGTCCGCATCGCCTGACTCTGCTGCCAGTCATTAAAGTGTGTCCAGAAAAGGTAGGATGTTTAACTGGAGTGCAGGTTCCCAGGGCTAGCAAGTTACTGGAATTTCACAGGTGCATCTAGCCTTGAACTTTGAGGGAGGGTTCCTAAGCAAAACAAAATAGAAGCAAAACTCTTCCCTGCATGAAAAAGGGGACTGTGGGAAATAGCAGGACATGTAAAACACAAAACACTTAAATGTAAACCTTTATAATACTTAAAAATACTTTTAATTTGTGCCATTTTACACACATAATGTATAAGTTCTCTCTTATTGGATACGTATTGTTTAGTAATGTAGTGTGGTACTAAATAGTGTTGGTTTAAGATCAAAACTAAGATTATATTAGTTAATGAAAGCAAGAATGACAGGCAGCAGTTTTGAGAGCAGCTCTGGATGAAGCCTGCCTGTCGTCCCTTCTTCTTCTTACTCCATTCTGCTGCGTTGCTTTGCTTGGCCAGGTTGGTCTCAGGGGCAGACAGGAGTGGACGCCATCTTTGCCTCCTGGCACATAGTCCTCCTTGCTCTTCTGAGCAAAGCCTCTGATCCTTTTCCTCTCCTCCACCTCACCTGATTTTCCTCTTTTCCACTTTCCTTTCTTCTTTTCTTTCCCTCTGCCTCCATCAGCCATTCCACAGTGTTTGCTATGTGGTTTTCCCCAAGTTATATAAAATATGCATCGTCATCTTGTCCACATGTATTTTTATTTTGCATTTTTCATAAATAGTAGCATTTTACAAATTTCATTCAGTTCTTTGCATTGATTCCTCCACACTGTGGTTTTAACATCGCTCAGATACAAGTGTTTTAAAATCCCTCACTGTGCACCTGGATCTATCCTGTTCTCCTTTGGACACAGGGCAGGTGAGCCCCAAAGTGGAGCTTAGCCCACTGGGTTATTGGTTTTGTCCAGGACAGAATTCAAGGGCAAACCAGAGGTGGAAGAAAACTGCTGTATTGAACAAGCAGTGTTGCAGCTTCTGCAGCAACAGGGCTTCTGCAGAGCAGGACTACCCTGGAGGTGGAGAACAGCAGCTTGGGCAGTTCCGCAGTCACATCTATACCCATTTTTAATTGCATGCAGATTTCGGAGTGGTTTATGCAGAAAATTTCTAGGGAAGGGGTAGTAACATTTGTGTCATTGGGTCATTGTGTGCAAAGCAGCGGTAACTCTCGGATGTTGCCATGGCAATGGTAAACTGAGGCGGCCCACTGGAGGGTGTGTCTAATGGAAAGCTGCTTCCTCCCTGGCCCTGTTTCAGCTAGTCCTCAATTTGGTCCAGTGTCCAGCCCTTGCCTCTGGAGTCGAGTTCTGCCTCCTACCTCAGTATGACTCTATTAATCTTTGCTTTATACGTATAGAGACCCTGTTATTAGGCACAGACAGTTTAGAACCATCACATCTTCTGGGGTTGATGCTTTGTCACTCTCAAATGTCTCTTGCCCTCTGCTGTCGACACTGACAGAGTTTAATCGCCATTCTCCTAGGACTTGCCTGGCGTGGACTTCCTCCATCCCTTTGCTTTCAGCATTTTAGGTGTGTCATTAAGTAGAATATCATTGGAGTTTTAAAACATTTATCCAGTCTGATAGCCTTTGTGTTTTATTTGACAAATACAGCACATTTATACTTTTTGAAATTTTTGCTGCCTTTGAACTTAAATTGACCACTTCAATATTTCTTTCTGTTCTATTTGCCATGGTTTCCCTTTCTAACCTGTCTGCCTTCTTTGATCTTATCAAAGAAGTACTTAGATCTTATTTTTCAATTTCCCACTCTCAAGGTTAATTGATTATAAATCTTAGTCTAATACTGAAATAATATGGTTATCCTCGAGGTTACAAAGCACTTCCCTGAGTTATTTAAGTCTAACAGAATTTAGTGCACTTGACACCTCTGGACAAAGCCAGGAGCTGAGGACACGCCCCTTCATTGCCCTCCTGCTTTGTGTTACTGCCCTTGGCCATTTTTATTCCATACAGTTTATATCCCCCAGACAATTTGTTTTGATACAGACAAACTCTTTGGTTTTGAACCACATAGTAATGATTTGTGCTTGCTCGTTTCTACCTGCGTCTCCAAACTACGAATAAGGCATCATTTCTTCCCTCCTGGAAAATCCCTTTTGGTTTTGCTTCTAACCAACTCTCAACTTTTGTTTGAAAATCACCTATTTCTGCCTCCTTCACTTCTTTAAACTTTTTACTGTGGAAAATGTGGAACTTTCTCTAAAATCAAGAAAATATAATAAATTATATATGTATAGATTATATATAATATAAAATGTGATAAATTCATGTATACACCCCTTCCTGCTTCAATAATTATGTACTTACAGCGGTTTATCTGCACCCCACTTCCTCTCTCATGTTTTCTTGGATCCCTAAATCCCAGACATTTGTCTTTTATCTCTAAATATTTCAATGATGTCCTCCTTAAGAGATATGAATCTATACAAGATTTGAATTACTACAGTATCATTATCACAACACTTAAAATTTATATGATATATATTAACAATATTGTTGTCTGTGTTGTATATTATTAATATCGGTATAATACAATTCATTCATTATATTACTTATCTTCGAAGCAGGAGTCTCCCTGCTGATCACCCCAGCGCTGAAGCCTGCAGTGTCGTGATGTCAGTCTCACTGCACCACCTCCACCTCCTGGGTTCAAGGACTCTCTCTGCCTCAGGCCCCTCCCAAGTAGGCTTGCGGATTTACAGGCATGATGCGCCACCACACCCAGCCTAATTTTTTTATTTTTAGTAGACATGGTGGTTTCACCATGCCTGGCCAGCGCTGGTCTTCTAATCTCCTGACCCTCAACGTAACTTCCACGCTCCTAGGCCTCAAAAGCAGCTGTCGAGTCACACGACATGATCGACTGGCTGCCCAGGCCCTTAAAATTTAATTTTATCGAATATATCTTTATATTATGTTCCGAAATACTTGTAACACTGTCCAAAAGTTCTTAATGTTTCTCAAGTAACTTTCATTTTTTGAACATTTTGTTGCGCTTAACAGAATCCAAATTAAGATCCATTGTGCATAATTGCTTGATACATTTCTTTTTTTTTTTTTTTTCTTTGATGGCGGAGTCTCGCTCCTCTCTCTGTTGCCCGGACTGGAGTGCAGTGGCCAGATCTCAGCTCACTGCAAGCTCCGCCTCCCGAGTTTACGCCATTCTCCTGACTCAGCCTCCCGAGTAGCTGGGACTACAGGCGCCGCCACCTCGCCGGGCTAGTTTTTGTATTTTTAGTAGAGACGGGGTTTCACCGTGTTAGCCAGGATGGTCTCGATCTCCTGACCTCGTGATCCGCCCGTCTCGGCCTCCCAAAGTGCTGGGATTACAGGCTTGAGCCACCGCGCCCGGCCTGCTGATACATTTCTTAAGCATCTTTTGGTCCATGGCACGCTCTTAATCTCTATTCTTTCCCTTGCAGTTAATTTGTCCAGAAAATGTGATTATTTGCCCTGTAGCACACTTCCCAGTCTAGAGTCATTCTGATGCCTTTTCACATATTTTTGTTTCCTGAATTTTCCATCAAGTGATAGATATGAGGGCATAATCCTGCTCAGTTTGATTTTGATTTTCAGCAAGAACATTGCATGTATGGTATTGTTTACTTCCCCCTGAAGGCACATTATATGTCGTTATGATTAATGCAGGCGTGTTAAAGTGCTTTGTTTGCTTTTTGTTTATTTTGTTTTGTTATCATTGCATTTTTTGTTTTGCTAATATCACTAAAATGATAGGGATGGTCCAAAAAGCAAACGCACTCTCCTATTTTGAAAGTTAGTTTTCTTGTTCGAACTTACTTTTCATTCTTTATGGGTTTTGAATATTATCCGTATTTGTACCATTTGTCAGTAAGAAGTTAAAATATTATTGTCAGTTTGTCATTTGTCTTTTACTTTGCTTAGTGTTTTGGTATAAAATATTCTATTTATTAACATTTTATTAAAATTTCTTATTGCTTTGGGACTTTAATTTTAATATTTACTTAGGAAAAATTTTCTAGTCAAAGGCTAAATTAGTCAACCACATTTTACTCAATAACTTATGTGATTTTGTTATTTTAATGCTTAGATATCTGAGTCCTTTGGATTTTATCCTTATGACTTTGTGTGAATGCATATGGTTTTCTGAAACAGCTAACACGTTCTCCTCTCGCCCCCGGAAGGAGTGGGCCCCCTACCGCTGATCTGCGATGGTCCTCACAGCCCATGTCATATGCACTCGCTAGGTTTCTGGATTTGCTCTTTCTGTTGACCTGTCTACAGGGCAACTCTAGGCTGTTGGCTGATACAGGCTCTATGGCACGTTTTGAGATCTACCTGAGCAGTCCTGCAATTCTCTTCTTTCGCCGGAGACCTCCGACTATTCTTGGATATTTGTCTTTGAAAACCTTTCATATTGAAGTTTTCCTGATCACGTTGGGGAGGGGAGTTCTGATGGTGCTTTACCTGGGATCACATTATGTATAAATTTCCTTAGAGAGAAATTCCATCTGTATGATATTGAGCACTTTTAGCCAAAAAATAAAATAAAATATGGTGGCATGCCTTTCCATTTCTTTCATTCTATTTTGAGTTTTCTGAGCATTTCCTATAGGCTTTGTATATTTCTTCACTCGAAGCCTGTTTTTTAATTTTTCTGTCTTAAATGAAGGCTCTCCTCAATTATCTCTGAACCAATTTTTGCTTGTACATATAAAAGTTATTGGATAACATACAATTGTATATCCTGATACTTTATTAAGTTATCTCATTGTTTGTACAAGTTGAAAGTTCCTAATTCACAAATCCAAAACATTCCAGAATCTGAAACTTTTTGATCACCAACATGACACTAAAAGAAAATGGTCATTGAAACATTTTGGATTTCGGATTTTTTGGTTAGGGCTGATATATATAATGCAAATATTCCAAAATCAAAAAAAAAAATCCAAAATCCAAAATACTTCTGGTCCCAAGCATTTTGTATAAGGGATGCTCAACCTGTAATAGCTATTACATTACTGGGGCGGTGGGGCAAGGGGCTGCCAGTTATAAAATCACGTCCTTTCTCAAATTTGGTTGAATTTGAATTAAATTCTTTAGTCATTTTTTTGTCTTATTGCATTGACTAATTCCTCCCACATAATAATAAATAATAGCAAAACCAATGGCTGTCTGGTTTTCCACAGTTTTGCAAGAAAGGTAATGTTTCCACATGAAATAAGACTCAGGATGAGGTCTGTGGTGTGTTGATGGTTCTTAATTTTAAACTCTTAAAAGCTATTGAGGCTTCAAAGATACTTTGTATGTGTGGTTTATATTAGTTATCATACTGTATTTTACTAGTTTATATTAGTTACTAGAAATAGAAATATTTAACATATTTATGTAATTTAAAATTTAAAGACAATAAACCCATTAAACATTAAGATAAATAATGTTTTGTGTAAATATAACTATATTTACCAAAACATAGTGGGAAACTGTGGAATTATTTTACAGTTTGGCACATCTCTTTAAAGTTTGAATAGAAAACAATTGGATTTCCAAGGCTTTTTCAGCCTATGTGGAAATTCTTCCTTGATCCAACAGGGACGCAAAATGAGTGGAAGTTAGTTGCAGTGTGGAGTCTAAGCCCACATCCCTGAGCAAGTGTGGAGTTTAAGCCCGCATCCCTGAGCAAGTGTGGAGTCTAAACCCGCATCCCTGAGCATTGCACATCCTTATCAGGTAGAATCCACTGGCCTATCGTGCATTTCCAGTGGATCTGTATTCAGGCCTGATTTTGTGATATCAGGAATTGGTGTTTTGAAACATCTTGGTCTTACTAAATTATGCTGATCTTCCCAGTGTTGGCACATTTAAGTTTGCAATGTCAACGTATGGAATGTGTTATCATCATTGCTGGTGTCACTCCAAAGTCTTGCAGGACTTGGAAACTTTCAATCTCACTGTGATGGATGCAGATTTTCTAAAATTCTTTTTCTGTTGCTTGAAATTTGGAATTTTACTATAGGCAGCAAATACTGTCAGCCATTTTTGGTGAATTGACAGGCTCACGTTATTTAGTCTCCCAAGCCCCTGCGCGTGAGTCCTTAGAGTGGCATGTGTTCATGGCCAGCAGCGGCCTCCGTGTGTACCTGAACAACAGCACAGCAGCTTTGTCGTTCCAGGAATGTTCACTTCAGTGTGCAGCCGAGGGGCTTCATGTACGCTTCCCATTCTGATACACGGAATATTTTTTTAAATTGTACTTGAGATTTGAGACATAATATAGTTAATAATACTTATTGTCCCAAGGAATCATTGAGTGAAGCCGACAAAAGCTTTGTGTGTTGTGAACCTGGCACAGACATGAAGACAATGGGGACTGAGGTCCTCCTGCTACCGCCTGGATTGAGCCGAGGCACCAGAAAGTTTATCCAACTCCTTTTGGTTGGATTGAGCCAAGCCACCAGCAGTTTCATTCACCTCATTTTCTCTGGATGGAACCAAGGCACCAGCAGATTTATTCACCTCATTTTGGTTGGTTTCATTACCTGTGCAAATGTTAACACGGGGAGAAAGAACAGCATCTAAGTATCATCATGAAAATTCTTCTGTCCTCACGTGTCCCCTCAACGGGTCTCCGGGGCCTCAGGGGCTGCAGATCCCACTGTGAGGACTGTAATGTTCCATGCGACTGTGCTAAAGATGTGTCATCTTTTTAATGTGTTGTTAGATTCTGTTCGCAGCTATTTTGTTTAATTTTTTTCATCATTACTGGATGACGGCAATTTGTTGTGTTTCATTCTTTGTCTACCTGTGGAAAGATCATTTTCAGGTTTTCTTTTTTTCTTCTGCGCTCCAGAATAATTCAGGTAGCACCGGGATCATCAGATTTATACAATTTGGTAGAATTCCTGTGTTAGACTATCTGGGATTTCACTTTCAATCGGGGAGCCCTTAGTTAATTTTATTTCCTTTAAGGCTATTGGTTTAAACTTTCTGACTCTACTGAGGTCTATTTTATAAAAGTATTTTTTCAATTTCTGTTAGTTTTTACATTTTATTTGAAGAAAGTTGCACAAAGTCTTATCTTGGGATTTTAAAATTCTCTTATTGAAAGAGAAGAGAAAGAAAATGACTTTCTCTTGCTATTTCTAATTTAATTTATTTTTTCCTATTTTTCTTCATTAATTTGGCTAGATTTCCCTGTTCGGTTGGTTAATAACACACGTTTGGATTTGTCTGTTCTACTCTTTGTTTTTGGGGGTTTTTTTGTCCTAATTTATTAGATTCTTCTTTTAACTTTATTCATTTCTGACTTGCTTTATTTTGCTCATTATGTTGTACTTCATTTGAAATTTTAACATCTTTCAATTTGCTTTTTATTTTAAAATGTTTTCAAAGTAAACTTCTTTCTGAAAGATAAATGTTTTGTGTTGTATTTTTATTATTATTTTTTCAAAATACTGTGAAATTTTATTTTCTATCTTTCTTTAGTGCCAAAGGTTGCTTAATATAATTTTATATGCATCTCAGCTCTATTTTATTCATCATTAATTTCTAGATTTTATTCTGCATTCTGTCTTGAGAATCATGTCTTATTAATTAAAAAATTCTATTTTTTGAGTTTTTGAGGTTTTCTCTGAGGTCAGAAATTTACAAATGCTCCATGTGCACTTGGAGCAAAGGTGTCTTCTCTTCGATTAGGGATTTGAGTTCCATGGATCTCGCCCAAACCGTCTTGCAGATCTTCGTGCTGAGGATACGTGGGCCCTTACAGAGCTTTGGCTGCTTGGCCCATCTCAGGCTGAGAGAGACCCGCCTGTTATCCGTGTTCCCGCCCACTTCCCCTCGGGTCTCCAGTGGTTTCTGTCCACGTTCCTGTCCACCTCCCCTCGGGTCTCCAGTGGTTTCTGGCATGTCATAGGCTTTACTGGGCCCCTGGGTTATAATTATTAAGAGCTGAATCCTCTGGAATCATAACATAACCTTCTTGGCCTCTTTTAATGCTTATCACTCAAAATTCTTCCTCAGCAGAGATCAAAACACTGAGGCCTGATTCTTTTTTCTTATATTTGAACCTTTTTCTTCAGTTTCTACCTTCTTGAATATTTTGTTTAAATATGTTTCCTGTGTACTAACGAATGCATTTGGCTATGCGGCCAACCTAAAATCTTAAAATGTACTTTAAGCCTATTTACATTACTATTACAAGCCCACTTGCATTATTGTCATTATCATTTTTTACCTATGTTTTGTCATATTGTTTTATATTTTTATGTAAACAAGGCTCCCATAACATTTTTCACTGTACCCTCTCTGTGTCTGTGTCTCTTTCTCTCCTTGCCCTCCCCACCCTCACCTTAAGCATATTTAAGGCACAGTATGTTTGTGTTGTGGTTGTATCTTCAGCTTTATGCTAATACTACCGTGTGACACCCCCTGGGCCCCCGCTCCTGCATGAGGCCCCCCAGCCCCCTCTCCCGTTGAGGCCCCCTGGCCCTCTCTGTGTTGAACGCTGGCTGAGGTGCTCACTGTGAGGGCAGCTGCGTTGGACACCGCCTGTGTGTCTCTTCCACCTTCCTGCCATTCCATTTGAAGCAACTGTCTTCCGCCCTAATTCAGGATCTCTACATAAATTGACAAGGGCCCTCTAATTTTTCATGTTCTCTTCAAGTCTTTCCTTCCAGTTTAAAATATTTTTTCTACATTTTTCTATATTTTGGAAACATATTTACTGCCTGTAGAACTTTCTTTCACATTCGTTTGCTTTTATTGTTTTTGAAGCTGCCCTTACAGCATCTTCTGGCTCCATCCTCTGTTAAGGAGTTAACTCTCAGTCTCACTTCCTGCACTTATAAACCGGGAAGACTTTCTTTCCCAGGCTTTCGTTCATGTTTTGGTGTATTATTAATTTGATGTGCCCGGCTGTGACTATGTTGTCTTTATTCTGATTGCTGACCTGGACTTTTAGGATTCTTGGATGTGTGGCTTTATGTCTTTTGTCAGTTTTCAAAATGTTTCAAGCATCACCTTTTCAACGATTGCTCCTCTTCCACAATGCTCTCCCCTCCTTTGGAGCCCTGGTTACAAGTGCAGCAGACCCAGCACCTTGTCCGAGGCGTGGCCTGTGTGTCTGGTTCTTGCAGTTTTTCTCCTGTGTTCTCTCTGTGCTTTTTCTGCATATTATCTTTTAAACCTTCTACTTCATGAATTACCTCTTTTGTTTACTTAGTTCTTGATTTCAGTGATTGAACTTTTTAAAATTCTAGAATATTCAATAGCATTTTTTCACAGCTTCCAATTATCTTCTAAAATGTCCACTGTATCATTTCTTGCACATATTAATCACAGTGATTTTGAAGTTCATGCATGCTTACTGATAGCTGCACCTGCTTCAGGGGTCCTCTGCCTGAGGAAAGCTGCCTTGTTAGACAGCATCTCTTTAGGATGAACACTCTGCCACTGTTTCCATGGTGCCAGACAAAGCCGCCCCACACATAAATACGTGTGGTCTGGATTAATTTATCTGTTATTTGCTGTATATTTTATCTCTGGGAGACACGAGGCTGATAGCTGAGGATAAACAAGTTAACAGGGCCTATTCCTGCCTCTGAGGGAGTTTGGCGCAGTCTCTGGCTGGCAGCCGTGTGTGCTGCTGGTCCTGGGCAGGGTCACATGGCAGCTTCATTTCTGTAGAAGAAGGAGGTTTGTCCAAGTTCTGGAGGAAGGCAGAGGGGATCTCCTTGTGGGACATCCAGACTTGAGGGAAGCCGCTGGTATTTTTGTGCTTTCTGTTGGATAAATGCATAATGTGAATCAATGTTTCCTTATTGTGAGAAAACTGACTCCTTGTGTCTAGAATGTGCTCAGACTGTGGTATGGGGCCAGGTCCTGGGTTCGCCCTAGAATTCTCTTTCCTGATTTCTTGGTGAGTGATCCAGGTAGGAGGAGTGTGGCATATTTGGGAAGCTGCCAGCCTCTCCAGCCTGGGGTATTCCTGGCCCTAGGGGAGGCATGATGGGGCCTGGCATTTCCTCGGAGAAATCAGGGACCCAAATCCACTGATGCTCACCAGAGCAGTTGCCACTCCTTACCACGTGCATGGTGCTGGTGTGCAGTGCAGGGCCAGACCCAGCCAGGCCGTGGGGCATAGAGCCTGCTGTCCACCCAAGGACCCCAGGAAGACAGGAGCTGAGGTCCCAGCTACATCCTCAGACGGCCCCGCCTGACTCAACTCCCAGCCAGCCTCACGTCTGAAGAATGCAGCCTCTGCGTCTGTACAGGTTTTGAAGGAGGTCTCTTTTACACTCACTTCCCCTTCTGTAGATGTATCTGCAGCTCGTTCCATAGTTAAACTCTGAGAGCGCCTCATTCCTGGGAACATGACTGCCTTCAAAGGATGCAGCTGCATCATTCTCAGTGTCTTTCAAAGAAAATACACAGATGAGAAAGTGCAACAAGGGAGCTCAATGCTTTAGGTTCTGGCGCTCTCCAAGTTGGTGACGCTCAGCTCAAGAGGCCCTTCCGGCTGCACAGAATTCCTCTTCCGGAGACGCCGGCTGTAGTGACACTCGCCGGTGGGACTGTCCTGGGCCCGACATGCCTCTTGACTCATTAGCAGCCCAGTTTGGGCAATTCCAGTTTGTTTGTTTTGAGTGGGTAAATTGCTGCTGTGGGTACATGGATATTCCCATTAACACATTCTGTAACCCACAGAGATTTCTGCCCAATTGATCAATAGCCCACAGAGTTGGAACCGTGGACCTGCCACAGTAAACGAAGCTTCTCCGGGCTGCAGCTTCGTGTCTGCGGCCACTGAACGCTGATGTCTGCGTTAACGTGCAGAGCTTGTGTCTCACACTCCTTCCAGTGAGCCCGAACATGTATTTTAAAATAGAACAGTAATTTTGAGGTAAGGAAATGTCGGTTCGATAGGCAGGGTCTTTACAATGTGATCACATGGACACAGCAACCTTCTTAGACAGACCCCGTCCATTCAGTCAGCTCACCCCCCCTTCAGCTCACCTGGGCTGCTGGACAGACACGGGTCACATCTCAGGTGAGGACTGTAGAGAGGGCGCCAACTCCTCGGGCTTTGCCCCGCTGGTGTCAAATGAGGAGGGGTACATGGCACCAGTGGCGGCCTCCAGCCCCGGGTCTGAAAGAGCTGGTTTTGCACCCTCAGGCTCAGCTCACAGCCCAGTGCCTCCCCAGGGAGAGTATCTGGTTTTACTGCACCTTGGTTCCCATTTTAAATGTGTCCTTAACTTTATGCCTTTTTCACTTGGGACCTCTCTACCATTTCAGACAAAGTGGGAGCAGGGAGTTGTAATGCAGAAACATCCAGAATGCTAAAAAAGAGTGAATAAAGCTGTTCCTTAACCCGTCAAAGTTAACAGCAGCATGGCCAGGATGGAGCACAGAGCTGGCTGAACTGAAAGCCAGCCCTGGCTCTGCTGGCTTCAGAGCAACTTTGCCAGGCCCTGCACCAACCACCAAGCCAAAACACACCCCTGCCCAGGGCCAAGCCTGAACACAGTGTTGCTGTCATGAACTTGCCTCAGGCCCCACGTGCCTCCGTCTTCAATCCCATACGCTGGCTCGTGGATACCTCCCCACAGGAGTATTTTGGAATAAAACTGCAGAACCAGTTTTATAAAATGAGTTTTAAAATATTCAAGAAAGAAATGAAGGAGACAAAACAAAACATCACCCACAAAGGAGTTGACTGACCTTTCCTTGTGTTGGTAACCCTTTCCAGTAATTGGGCAAGAAATCCATATTTTGCCAATGTTTTGTAAAAAGTCATTCTTTAACAAACCTGCATGTATTCCAAAAGTAAACACAAAACAGGATGAATCTTGAGCAGCCAGAGAGGGGAGGGAGGAATGTTTGTTTCTTAAGGGCTTTTCTGAGGCAGATTCCCAACTTTACATCTTCATAGCTGGTTTCTTTCCCTCATCAGCACCTTCTGTGTCAGACCCAGGCAAGAGTTGAAACCCGTGGGATTCGTGGAAAAGCATACATTTAGGAAGAGCATTTGGCTGCATCCTGTTATGTGAAAGAACAGTGTCTCCACCTTCCTCACAACACTGACCTCAGCCTCCTGGGTCCGTCCAGTGACCGCGAGACACAGGCTGGGTGCCTGCAGCCTCCGTGCATGGGAGCCACAGAGCAGGGAGCCACGCCAGGGATGCAGAGGAGACCCTGAATTCCCCTTCCTTTCATAGAACCAAGAGCTCTGTAAAGACCTACAAGATCACAGTTACAAATTCCACCCACAATTTAAGGGAGAAACTCCACTTCTAAATATTATGTAAATGTAGTATCTTCCATGTAGAAGTGACTACTTTAAACCTTTAATTAAATAGAGAGTTTCTAATAGCTTTCATGAGAGCAGAGCATGACGCGCTTGAGGAAGCACAGACTTGGAAGTCCGATTGCCATTATTTCTAGAACCATAAATTTTGGGTTTTGGGCACAGGGGAAACACTAAAACAAATGATAAAATAAAATTTAAAAGTGAGTGACAGGTCCTCTCCTCTTCTTGGGACCTGTGGCCCCCGCCTCACCTCATGGTGGTGTGACCCACTGAACCTTGGTCTCCTCCCACGGTGGATGAGCTCAGCCCTCCTGGGGATGGACAGGGGCGTGGAAAGATGCACCAGGCCCGACCTCTGCGGCTGTGGCCTCTGCTCTTCCCACCTGGAACATCCTCTGGTCACCAAGAGCCCCACCTCACCCAGCTCCAGACGGCCTGACCAACCCCTCACGCTCAGGGCCTCGGAGGCTTCCTGACGCTCGATTCTCAGCTCTTGACAGATTCCGGCATTTTCCCTCCACTTTCAGATTGCGTATAGATTGCAATTGTGGAATGCACAATCGTCAGGCTTCCACTCCAGGGTCCAGATGCCTCCACTGAAGGACAGCTTCCCAGTAAGCATTTCCACCGTTTGTGGGATCCTGTTGAACAACAGTGCTCAGGAAACCATCCTTAAATGACAGACGTTGAAACCTCCACGCAGAGAGTCTGGAAGAATTCAGGAAGGCAGGGTGGCGGCTGGGAAAGGCAAATCCTGAAGCATTGTGGATTTCAAAGGTGACACGAGAACTAATCCCGCTAAAAACAAACTCCATAGCTTAAATTCTTATTCTGTCCAATTTAAATCCTGGGACACATGACGGAAATACAGGATAACATTTTAAAATCAAAACAATTATGAAAGGAAGGTTGTAAATTAATATTCCATTGGACTCTCCTGAAAAGTGATGGGTTCTCTTTTTCTTTCAGACAAAATGGGAGAAAATGCTGATGTTAGAGTCAGGGTTCAGATTTTGTTGATATTTGTCCTAATGTCAGAAAAATTGATACAATATGTTACAATTAGTGCAACACGTGTTTATATTTTAAGGGAAAATACTTTTCTTATGGTAAAATAATTTATGCTCAATTATAGAAAGTAAAAAAGAACAAAAGTAAGTCAAACTAAAATAAAATTCCCCATTATTCCCATCACCCAGAAATAACTGGTAACATTTTGTCAATCTGTATGCATTACCATTTTGGAAACAAGGATACTGTTATAGTCACTCTTTTTTAATCTTGTTTTCAACATTTATGCAAGTCAGTATTTTTCCGTGTTGGTTGCATTAGATGAGATTCCCTCTAGGCCAACTGGGAGACAGACCGGGGTGCCCCCAGGGTGGGACACGTAGCCCTGGGTCCCTCAGCAGGGCATATGGCCAGGTCGGCTCCCTGTGAGCCGAGAGCCAGGCTCTCCTTTGTCCGGCCTCCGCATGAGCAGGCCCAGCTCACGCCTAGCACAGCCTTCCCAGCGCCCGCAGAAGGCCCCGGAGAGTGGCGCCTGGGCATGGCCAGCTGCCTCCGTGAGGTGGCAAAGGCCTGTGTTTTACGCTGCATGATTCAGGAAATATTGCACAGCAGGAGAAACACAGGCAGCCTCCACCTGCTCCTCAGGCCTGTGCCCCTGCTGGCCCAGGGTGCCTCCCTCCCTGCCATGAGCTAGGGGACCCAGGTGTGCTGGCGCCCAGGTGTGTGTGTGGGGCGTTGGGGGCTCACCCGCAGCACGGAAGCCACACACACATGAGCAGGTGGAGGGTGGCAGCCGGGCTTCCAGCCGCAAGCCTTGGATTCTGTCCTCCTCCTCTTCCTTCTAAATCCACCAGGCTTCCCTACACACGCGCGTTCAGTCGGTCAGGTGACTCAAAACACCAAACCTTCAGGCCCCACGCACCTCCCTCTTCAGACAGCAGCACCAGCTGGGACAGGCTGGAGCCCCAAGTGCCCTCTCAAAGTTAAATCTAGGTTTGGGGTTTGCGTGAGATTTGGTTTTGTGCATGTGCCCATGCATGCTTGTTTGTATGGGTGTGTAGTGTTTAGTGGTGTGTGTAAAGTGTGATGTGTCTGATGTGTCTGATGTGTGTGTGGAGTAGAGTGTGTGTGTGGCATGGTGTGTGTGTGCGTGCTGTGTGTGTATGTGTAGTGAGTGTGTGGTATGTGTATGTGTTGTGTGTATGGTGCATGTGTGGTGTGTGCAGTGCCCGTATGGTACCTGTATGTGTGTAGAGTTTACGATCTGTGCGCACACAAAAGTATGAGTGGCTGTGTTGTACACGTGTAATGTGTGATATGTGTGAGGTGTGTGGTGTGTGGTGTGTGTGGTGCATACGTGGGGTGTGTGTGGTGTGGAGGCTCTGTGTGTTATGTGGTGTGTGGTATGAAGCATGTGTGTGTGGTGTGTGTGGTGCATACGTGGGGTGTGTGTGGTGTGGAGGCTCTGTGTGTATGTGGTGTGTGTATGTGGTGTGTGTGGTATGAAGCATGTGTGTGGTGTATGTGAGGTGTGGTGCGTGTGAAGTGTGGTGTGTGTAATGTGTCTGTGGTGGATGTGGCGTGTGTGTGTGATGTGTCTGGTGTGTGGTGTGTGCTTTGTGTGTTGTGCGTGTGTGGTGTGGTGTGTGTATAGATGTGTGGGGTTGTGTGTTGTGTGGGGTGTGTGTGTGGTGTGTGTGTGTGGTGTGTGTGTTGTGTTCTGTGTGGTGGTGTGTTGTGTGTGTGTGTTGTGGTGTGTGTGTTGTGGTGTGTGTGTTTGTTTCTGTGTGGTGTGTGGTGTCTGGTGTGTGTTGTGCGTGTGGAGTGTGTGTGGTATGTTTGCGGTTGTGTTTGGTGTGTGGGGTGTGTGTGGCATGTGTGGTGTGTGTATTGTGTCGTGTGTGTCTGCTGTGTGGTGTGTTCATTGTGTGTGGTGTGCGTGGATTGTATCTGTTGTGTGTTGTGTGTGTTGTGTTCTGTTTGTGGTGTGCGTGCTGGACATATGTGTTGTGTGTTGTGTTGTGTGTGTCTGGTGTGTTTGTGTTCATTGTGTGGTATGTGTGGTGTGTGTGTGTTGTGTGTGCATGTCTAGTGTGGTGTATGTGTGTGGTGTGTTATATGTGTGTGGTGTGTGGGGTGTGTGTGGTGTGTGTGGTGGTTGTGCGGTGTGTTCGGTGTGTGTATGGTACCTGCGTGTGTGTACAGTTTAAGATCTGTGTGCACACACAAGTGTGTGTGGCTGTTTTGTACAGGTGTGGCGTGTGCAGACACAGACCTTCCTGGGCTCCCGGCAGGGTGGGGCAGTCCCGAGGAGGAGGCGTCCGGGGACTTCGCCCTCTGGGTGGGTTCCAGCCTCAGTTCTCAGCCTGGGTCACTCCCCTACTCCCGACCCCTCTGCGTCCCCTGCTGTGCTCAGTTGGCCCTGAGCTGTTGCTGCGTTTGTCAGGCTGCATTGTGAGCCTGAGTTCCACGTGCAATGTGGATGAAGGAGTGCGCTTGATTTTATTTAATGCGCATCTTATTTAAATGATTATGGTCGGTCAAGCATCTGAATGGTTGGATTCAGTTGCTTTCTAAATGTTTTATTTTTCAATGTGTTGATGAGCTAATCTGTCAACTGCTTACTTCTTTAACATGGGGTGCATGTTGTACACCCTGAGTCCATCTGAATGAAAGTGAGCAGGTACAATGTTGATTCATTCCCATGTTGCTTATCTCCAGCTGAAAGACGTCTGTGGCTGTAATCCCTGGGAGGTGTGGAGACCTCGGTTGGAGCCGTGGCCTCTGAGACAGGCCCACAGGGCGTGTGGATGGAACAAGGCTGACAGAAGACCTCGTGCCAGCCAGGAAAAGAAGACATGTTCAGTTCAAGCTCTGAGTTGCAGAGGAGGTGGCCAGCCGTCTGCTTTCCCTTCCCTTCCATGTGAGTGGGCTGCCACGTCCTCAAACACCAAAGGCAGAAAAGAACCTTTAAAGATGTTTGTGAGGCAAAATGATTGGATTTAATAACAATAAAAATTTAAGACCACAGAACAGAATGCTGTGAGCAAATATGGTGATGTGGTTTGACTATGTCCCCTCCCAAGCCTCACCTTGCAGTTCCCATAATCCCCATGTGTTGTGGGAGGGACCCGGTGGGAGGTAATTGAATCATGGGAGTGGTTTCCCCCACACTGTTCTCGCGGTAGTGAATAAGATTCATGAGGTCTGAGGGTTTTATAAAGGGCGGTTCCCCTGCACACACTCTCTGGCCTGCCCCATGTAAGACGTGCCTTTGCCTTCTGTCATGATTGTGAAGTCTCCTCAGCCATGTGGAACTGTGAGTCCATTCAACCTTTTTCCTTCATCAATTACCAAGTCTCAGGTATGTCTTCATTAGCAGCATGGGAACAGACTAATACATACGTCTCTCTCTCTCTGCATATATAGGCTAAAACAAGGAACTTAGTTTTTATAAATTGTTAGAGATTTCAAAAAATGTATTTCATTTTCAAACACCTCACAGACGGGAGGGAATCATGACTCAGGCTGGTTCAGAAGCAGTCCCTAAAGGAAAACGTTTTCTTCCTGGACCTGTCTGGGAGGAAGCCGTGCAGCCCCTTCTACCTGGAGGACAGGTTGGTGCAGACTTGGGGTCAGGGATCCCACAGCCGGGCCACATTGCTCACGTCTGGACTGGGCAGCAGCTTTGCAGAGTCACACTGAACCATGGGTGCACTGGGGGCCGCTCTGGTTTTGAAGTTTATGATTGAATTTGAGGTTAATTAGGGATCACTGGGCACACTGCCTTACCTATATTGCATTAAAACACAGGTTTCTAACTTGCGCTTGAAGTCAATAGATGAATCAGCTCAGTGATTCACTGTCTCCTTATCTTGTAAATTTTGTTATATCCTGAAAGAATCATCCTTGAATATTGATGGAAGCCCTTTGAAGTTCCAATACATTGTGTTTTTCAAAATAAGGTCATCATTTTTCTCTAATCCCTGACCTATGAAAAATCTCTGCTTCAAAACCCATGACGATCCTCCAGCTACCTGGCCGAGCTGTTTACCGGCATTTCCTGCATGTGCCTCCTGGGTCCCGGGTGAGCTGTGGGTTAGGGGTATGAGGCCCTGGGCTCTGGAAGGACTGGCTGTGTGGCCGACAAAAGGATTTGTGTCCCAGCCTTTGCTGCTCTTTGAACTACAGTGATGGTGCTGGACCACGCCCTGCACAGACGCCTCCCTCCTGGACTGTGTTGGATTAAAGCCGCTGTACCGGTGGTCCCCTTTCTCCTGTGCACCTGTGTTTTGGCTCGTGAAGCCCACCTGTTGGCTTAGGATGTAAAATGCCTTGGCATAATTCGTTCAGTAGCAGAAAAGTCAAATACACACTCAATTGGCCCCTTCCACTCACGCAGTGATGTGAGAGGGCCCAGGCCTGCGTCAGAGCCTGCTTCCAGGTCTAAGTCTGCCTCGCTGACTGGGTTTAGCAGTTGCGAAATAGAACTCCTGTAGCCAAGTAGCCCATGGACAATTCCTGCAGGGTGGCGTAGGGCACGCTTTGTTTTATCTGGGAATGTTTGGTTGTCAAAACAGAACACTCAATAATTTTGGCAAAGGCAGGAATGGGGCCGCTCCCGCAGCATTGCAGGGTCGAGGCTTCGCCTCTGCCTCTTCTCCAGGTGGCTGCTTCGTTATTTCTTGGAAAACCAGTCCCCTGGGGACCCATAGCCCTGGCACAGTGCGGTGACCCAACCGTTACCCTCTCAACGTGGGCTCCCGGTGTGGATGCACCCAGACGTGCGTCCCCACCTGAAGCGCTGGAGGAAGAAGCCTGGGAAGCAGGCAGGTGCCCCGCTTAGAATCCAGACTCTAATTCAGATTGTCTGGATAGGAACGCCCACCAGGGCCCTGGCTTTGGGTCTTGGATGGTCCTCTTAGTGTCGGGGCCGGGGATGGGTGTGAACCAGCGTCCGAGCGCCCGCAGGACCCTGGCCCGTGCAGATGTTTGGCCATCACTGGGAAACTGAGTTATGGAAAATCCTGAAGAATACATCAGTGGTTGCGCTCCGTGACGAATGCGTTGTCTAGAACACACGTGGGGGTCTTGGTGTGAGGAGGAAGAGAAAGTTCTCAGATGCTGTGAACCTCAGTTTTATGGCCAGCTTGACTGGGCCACGGGGATCCCGGCATGATCAGGCCTTACTCTGGGTGCCTCTGGCTGTGTTTCCGGACGAGGTTAATGTTTAAATCAGCAGATGGAGTAAAGCACTTTGCCCTTTCCAGCGCGGGGGGCCTCGTCCCCTCAGGCCGAAGCTCACATGGAACAAGAAGCCTGCCCTTCCCCAGAGAGAGAGAATTCCTCCCGCCTGGGGGCCGTTGGAGCAGAGAGAGCCACACAGGGCTCTCCCGGCCCCCGGCTGACCCTCGTCCTGCAGATCCGGGACTGATCGGCCTTGCCAATCAACAGTCCTCTCCTTATAGCAAATCTCCCTCTGCGTCTGTCCTCACGTCCTGTTGCTTCTGTTTCTCGGGAGAACCCTGACCAGTGCGGACTCTGCACTGGGTAGAAGAAAGAGCCACAGGCAGAAGATGCCCTCCGGATCCACAGGCCCAGTGCAGCAGGTCTCTGATTGGACCAGATCACCACGCCCAGTGTTGCAGGCCTCTGATTGGACCAGACCCCCACGCCCAGTGCTGCAGGCCTGTGATTGGACTAGATCACCACGCCCAGTGCTGCAGGCCTCTGATTGGACCAGACCCCACCCCAGTGCTGCAGGCCT
>NW_016821253.1:490184-515754 GCF_001698545.2 Rhinopithecus bieti | reverse complement strand
TGCAGGCCTGTGATTGGACTAGATTACCACACTCAGCGCTGTAGACCTCTGATTGGGCCAGATCACCATGGCCAGTGCTGCAGGCCTCTGATTGGACCAGATCACCACGCCCAGTGTTGCAGGCCTGTGATTGGACTAGATTACCACACTCAGCGCTGTAGACCTCTGATTGGGCCAGATCACCATGGCCAGTGCTGCAGGCCTCTGATTGGACCAGATCACCACGCCCAGTGTTGCAGGCCTGTGATTGGACTAGATTACCACACTCAGCGCTGTAGACCTCTGATTGGGCCAGATCACCATGGCCAGTGCTGCAGGCCTCTGATTGGGCCAGATCACCACGCCCAGTGCTGCAGGCCTGTGATTGGACTAGATTACCACACTCAGCGCTGTAGACCTCTGATTGGGCCAGATCACCATGGCCAGTGCTGCAGGCCTCTGATTGGACCAGATCACCACGCCCAGTGCTGCAGGCCTCTGATTGGACCAGATCCACATGCCCAGTGCCGCAGGCCTCTGATTGGTCTGGATTACCACACCCAGTGCCACAGGCATCTGATTGGACAGCTCATCAGGCACTGGCGACACAGATGCGCACTAAGCACCCACCATGCTCAGGGCCTGCTTCTCACGGGGTTTATTATTAGAGAACCCTAAGAAGCTCCTGACATCCACAAGAACATTCTCCATGAAGTCCCTCGACCACACATTGTGGTAAAGAGAGCAATCCCTGGACTGACGGGGCGGCGTGCTGTCTGGGGCTGTCTGGGACTGTCTGAGACAATGGCTCTGGTAGCGGCCTCTGTGGCCAGCAGGTTGTGCCACGAGATAGGTTGGTCTTGTGAGATGCTGCCCGTCCGGGACCTGAGTGGCCTCTGGACAGTTCCCAGGAGCACCTGGAGATTCAGGCCGGGCCTTACTCTTGCCTCCCCTTTCGAAGTCTGGGGACAGAGTGGAGCCCTGCTGTTCAGCATGGGAAATGTGAGTGTTGAAAGATCAGAACCTTTATGTCAGTTTTACACAAATAATATTTCCATCAGGGAAAACGACAAAGGACACCACTGCAAGTGTGGCAGTGACAGAATTGAAAATGCCTACTCTGAAAAGCAGGTGCCTGCAGTTGCAGACTTACCTCATGGGAAGCCCCGTGGTTCCCCCAGGCAGGGTCAAGAGTTCTAGCTCTTAGAATTCTGCCACCTGCAAATTCCAGAATCCCCTGCAAGGTAAGAGAGGGACTCGCTGAGCCTGAAGAGCGAAGTCACATGTTAATACCTCCGTAGGCCTCGTGACCAACAAAAAAGGACTGAAAGTGAAAAAGCAATCCTGTGTTTGAAGACCTTTGTATACTCAAGTTGTCTTTTCCTTCGTTTTCTTTCATTTATCTTTCACAAAAGTCGCTATTCATTACTCATGCACATAAATATCTCTACTTCTGACTCAAGTTGGCAACCTATGGAGATTTAAGGTATTTGTAACCCCAGGCAAACAGCAGCGCTCAGCAGAGCAGCTGGTTCTGAATGGAGCTGATGTCTGGGAGTGTTGCACTCAGATGAGCCAGTGGAAGATTCTATCATCTTGAACCTTCGCTGTGTTCACTGTGAAGTGTCTGACTCTGGGGGTCTGCGCCCTTACAGCCGCCAGGTGAGGGGGCCTTCGTCCCTCTCCTCTGGGTGAAGAGGTCCCACTCACACAAGTCACCCCTGGTAAGAGACAGAGTCCAGAGCAGGACCTGGGTAGACGCCAAAGGCAGCACTCCCTACTCCACACATGGGTTCCTCTCAAGAAAGTCACCAGCAGGGTGAGGTGCACACGGCGTCTAGGGAGACAGGACACCCTGTCGTCACCTCCTTCAGCCGGGAGGCCCCACACGGAGCGCCACGGCCTCCACTGTCTGATGCCACAGGGCAGACGTCGCGCACTGGGTAAGGGAGGAGAAACTGCGGATCATCTTCCATCGTACTGGAAATCACTCTCTCACACTTTTGCCTCATCTTCACTCAGTACCCGCCAAGTATACCAGCAATAGTGTAAAATAAACACAGCTTAAAGAAGCAGGAATCCTTTATTCCTGGGACTTAAAAGCTTGACTTCACACAGTAATTCAACGACCAGTGCCCATGGCGTGAACAGCTCTGATGCCAGGGTTGACAGCAAAAACAGAAGGGGTGTTTGCATTTCTGGGGCCTCAAGAAATGGGGAGGTTCTCCCAAGTATACTAGCAGGGGTATTGTTGCCCTATTTTAGAATTATTACCCCGCAGATCAGCAAATTGAAGTAAGTCGGTTGATTTCACGCCACAGCACCTGTGCTTTTCCAGCAGGGGAGGGACGGAGTCCAGTGCAGGAGTCCTCATCACAGAGAAAACTGCTGCTATGGGACGTCTGTTTGGGAATTAGGACCCAACGGCAGGTGGGATAGGGTGGGGAGTCTACGTATTTTTTATTTGGATGCTTTGATGGATTAAAGTTCCAAAACAAGTGTGGATCAGGCAGAGGGCAGTCCGGGCTGTGGTTCTGCTCTGTGAAGCTGGGAGGCCAGGCAGGTCCTGTGTCCACTGGTTCACTTTTACAGGTTGAAGCCCCTCAGCAGGACATCTGCACAGAGGCCTGCAGGTGACTCCAGGGTGCTGATGATTTCCACAAGGCGAGAGCCAGAGAAAATCCCGTTGACTCTGCTAACCAGGGCACCCATGGCCTCCTGTGCGGTTTTCTCCGGCAAATAAACCAGTTTACAAACCACACTGTGAGGCCAGAGGCATGGCGGTTACTTACCAGTGTCTCCTGAAGGCTGGAGCCCCTGAGGGTTGATTCAAAAACTGTATTTTCTTATAAAATGTAGTAACATTTGGACCTTTAAAAAGGGCTGGGGATAAGCTTATCTAGCCTTTGATGTAATTTTATAACTGAGTGGGTTGAAGGCTGAGGAACAAAGGCGTCTGGCGCCAGCACCCCTGCAGACCTCTGTCCTCCAGGGGCTTGCCTGGGTTGGGAGTCTGTCCAGCAGAATCAGGCTGGAGAAATGAGATTCTAGTTAAACAAGGCCCACTGTTGCTTTAAGATGAAATGTCAAAGTTTTAAAAAATGTATTAACTTGCTCTTGTGGCCAAGAGATAAACAGATGTACTTCCTTCTACTCCACAGGCACTGAGTTGACAGAGAAGTGAGAGCTTGAATCATCAACATGGCATGAGTGACCACGTCCCTCACTCCGAGCCCCACCCCACGGCAGATGACTCTGAGTCACCCCGGATAACGGTGTGCCCAGCATCCTGATGCTCTGATTAGTCCTGAATCAGCTGAGGTGGGCAGTGCGGTGGCTGGGCTGTCTCAGAGGGCACCACGGGCTGGGTGGATGAGGCTGGCCCAGAAGAGGGCAGCGAGCATTTGACAGGGACTGGCAGGCTACTGTCTGCCTCTCCTGCAGTTTGCAACACTTAGGGTCATGGGTGGGAGTATTTTTCCTCACACAGTGGCCTGAAAGACAAGGAAACTCCCGCAAGCGTTCAGAAAGCCTGTGGGTTTCTCAGGTAACACTTCTGCAGACATTGATGTCTGACCCAAAGAGCTCTGAATGCTTGCCAGAGAGATGTGTAGTCTTAATCCCAAAGCCCTGAATGTTCTGATTTCCTCATTAAGACTGACTTACCATGAGCTATGTAGTCAACTAAGTTATCAACTGAATGAAATAACCGGTGTTTCCCACTTACTTTCTTCTGTGGTCATTTGAAAACAGCCGTGGTGAGGACAGAGTTCATGCAGCCTTGATGGTGGCATGTTCCCAGCTCCAGGCAGGCGCTACGCGCCTTTCATTCATTTCGGTATAAACACGTTAATGAATATGCACACATCAATGAATATGCACATGTTAATGAATATGCATACATTAATGAATATGCACACATTAATACATACGTTAGTAAATTAACTGGCATAGTTTTAGTCCCACTGAAGTTTTAAACTCACCAATTTATCCAGCTTCTCTGCACTGAGTTTTTATTCAAGTGAACTATTCCAGTCTTGCGACTCCTGATAGAATAATAGTAGCAACTAATATTTATTAGAACTTTAGTTTACCAAGCACTCCACATTTTATTTTTACAGTTTGTCTTTCCAAACCCCCATGAGACAGACATTCTCATTACTCATAGTGTTAACTGGCATGCAGAGGGGCTGAAATGGTTTCACTGAAGCAATGTGACCCAGTAGGCTGTTGCTTTCCCATTCTTCCTAATACTACCATGTTTAGATATGGGCGGCCGAGGGAGAATAGATCATTTCATGCGTGTGTATAGACATAACCTACACTCACAGGCAGAAAGCTGTGCAGGCAGAGACGTGAAGCCTCTGGCTGAACGACCAACAACAGCGTTCTAGGACCCCCTCGTCCTTGCTCCGCAGGCCACACCCCTCACATCTCCTCGGAACCAGAAAGAAAAATCGGCAGTTGCTTCTCCCTTTGACAGTCAGCCACGGTTCTCTTCAATGTTCTCCTGGGGACTTGGGTCAATGTTCTCCCAAGCAAATCTTAGCCAGGCCCAAGGTTATTGTTCCCCTTACCCCCCGCAGACCTGTCACGACACACGACTGCTCCAGATTGCATCTTGCTCACCCCGTCCATGCCCTATCTGCCACCCGTGTCTCTGGCCGGGCTTCTTACGAGGTCCTGATGCATGCTATCGCTCTCACGTCGTTTGCCTGTAGCTGGACACATGGTTCATAGGAGCCCAGCTGGCAAAGCAAAAATACCCGAGACTGTGCTGATAAGCTACTCATTCCCTGCATCCTGGGCCGGTGAAAAGCTGAAGAGAAATGAAAGCTCTGCCTGTGAAGAGGCAGCATTGCAGAGGGGAAGAGGTGGAGATTCAGTCCTCAGTGCCCACGGCCCTGCCTGGATCTGGTTTTGCAGAGGGGAGGTAGAGGTTCTGTCCTCAGCTCCCAGGGCCCTGCCTGGATCTGGTTTTGCAGAGGGGAGGTGCAGGTTCTGTCCTCAGCACCCACAGCCCTGCCTGGATCTGGTTTTGCAGAGGGGAGGTAGAGATTCTGTCCTCAGCGCCCAGGGCCCTGCCTGGATCTGGTTTTGCAGAGGGGAGGAGGTAGAGGTTCTGTCCTCAGCTCCCAGGGCCCTGCCTGGATCTGGTTTTGCAGAGGGGAGGTGGAAATTCAGTCCTCAGCACCCAGGGCCCTCCCTGGATCTGGTTTTGCAGAATGGAGGTGGAGGTGCGGTCCTCAGCACCCAGGGCCCTGCCTGGATCTGGTTTTGCAGCCCCAGGGAAATGTTTTGTACAAATTCTCACTGGTAGCATTATCAGGGCTGCAGCACTTCAGTCTTTCCTGACCTGAGTCCTTTTAACATTAGCTGTGATGCTGAGAAGGCTGAAATCGATGTTAGCCACATCTGGTAGAAGACAAAAACCAGAGGGATTTCTACCCAGGCAGAGCCCCTCTGCAGGCCTCCCCTCTTGGTGGCCTGAGGTCGGAGTGGCCTCTGGAGCAAGCCAGGGCATGGAATTCTCAGTTTTCTTCCATTTGATTATTTTCCTATTATGACGTCTTTGAAAAACGGCTCAGCCTGTGGTGCATGCGTTTTCTGATTGCTTTTGTCTTTGTTTCATTCTAAGCCAGGGACGGTGGCCACTGTGGGCTCCTCATTCAGGACGCAGGGACCCTCCGGGGCCTCAGTCCCTCCGTGCTGCAGCACACGGCGATTTTCATACAGAGGATGATCTCAGAGATCAGCTTGAGCTGGCAGAGAATTAAATTATACGGTTTATAAGATTCCTGCCTCAGGGTCAGTGACACCAGGCCTGTCTCTGCTGCTAGCAAGGCCAACTTTCTTATGTGCTCTCGCAGCGGTAAAGGCCTTGCCCACATGATGAAGATCCCGGACCAGCTCTACTTGAGACAAATTTCAGCTTCATTTCCTGGGAGTCTCTGGTGTTTCTTCACGGCTCTACTGAAGACAACAACGTCATCCAAGTGCCTCACAGTGCCGAAGCAGCACTGCGAGGGGGCTCTGAGACCCCCTGTTATCTATTTTCGAATTGGCCGAGTCCCCCCAGCCAGGCAGGGGATGCTCTGCCTGTCCTCGTCAGCCCTCGTGTCTTGTGATCCTCCCCCAGCCTCTTGGAAGCATCCCCGTGCTTTCCGCGGGGGAGCGTGGCTGAGCTCAGCCTCCCTTACTACAACCGCAGGCACCAGGTCTGTGGAACTGAGAAGGCTCCTCTTTGCTCACTGGCCTTTCCCGTAAGTTCCCGGTCACTACCCTCTGGCAAGACAATCCTTGTGTTTTCTGGCGATGGACTTGAGTGATTACAACCTAAGCGGTGGCTCCTCCTGGGGGCACGTCCACTTTCCACTGTGAGGGGGACGTCGCCCCTGCCAGGCTGCTGCTGTCCTCTCAGGACATGCCCACCAGGCCGTCCCCCCAGATGGCCTGGTACCCACACTGCCTGGGAATGGCACCTCCGCTGCAGCTGTCCAGTGCTCTAGAGGGGCCGGGCCATGCTGAGCGCTGCTCCTAGGCCCTGGACGGCGGTGTGGATGTCTGTCCTAGTCAGGGTAATTTCCTCCTGTTTCCAGCATGTCGAGTAAATTCCTTTCTCATCACAAGGTGCCCTAGAGAGGACAGACGCATGCTGTGGAGTCTCCTTCTGGGATATGTCAGGTGTGGGCTCAGGTGTGCGGAGGCTGCAGGAGGTGAACACCAATGGCCTTTCTCTTGCTCTGAGTCGCATGTTGTGGGCCAGCCCAAGGGTTCTGTGGAGGAGAATCCAGCTGCCCACCTGGCTGAGTCTAGCCCTGGGCTGGTGATGGCCGAACCCCAGTTCCATTCCCCGACCATCCCTAGGCTGCTGGGTGGGTTCCCTGGTCACTGTCACTGGGCTAATCCATTCTATCTTCTGGGGCGAGGCCATTGCCGTGCTGGGTGCTGGCTCTTCAGGCAGCTCTTCAGCTCCGTGGCTCCCAGCCCAGCCGAGGCCTAACACGGGCCTGACCCTAGTGTTCATGCACTTAGCTTTGTGTCTATTGCTGGTTTTTCTTTTCTTTTAAAACTTACTTCGCAGAAGGAATTCGGCCTAAGCAGCTGAGCTTCCGTGGTGGCCTCTCCTGCTCAAAGCCGCCGTTTGCTCCCACGGACCTGGCCTGCCAGTTTCCATTCTCTCCTTCCCTCGTTTCATCTTTTCTGCAGTAGGTCCTCTAGTTTCAACTGTAGGTGTTTAGAGTGTTGCAGTTTTAATTTGTCATTGTTGCATTTAGTTTACCTGACACATGTTCAACACTGCACCATGCTGCTTCCTACCCGTCTCTGATGCCACCAAAGGCTGCCCAGAGGCCTGCAGCACATTAATGATAGTCTTAGTATTACACAGCTGTCTGGCCAGTACCACAAATCCAGAGTCCAAGCAGCTCGTGTTTGCCTTCTCCCAGTCTCTGTGGGTCCAGCGCCCTGGGCTCAGCAGGGCCTCCTGCTCCTGCTCCTGTGGGCTGGGCCATCCCACCCGGGCCTGGGGAGGAGCCTCTCGCAGGTGCTGGCAGGGCCATGGCCTTTTCTTATTCCCTCTGATGCCAGCTACTGTGGCCCTGGCGGCGTCTCCCTGGGGGTGCCCAGGTGTAGGTGTCCTCTGCTGGCCGTGGGCGTCTCATTCTGTGTCAGGACCTCTCTGTGATGTGAACCTTGGGCTTTTTTTTTTTTCATATGTTAATGGAGTCCACCACGTTTCCATGGTAACGGCTCCTTTTCCTGGTTTACTGGAGGGTTCCGGCCCTCAAGGCCTCCTGCGTATTGACTGGGTTACCGCCTGGGGGTTTTATTGCTTTGCATTTTACATTTAGGTTTACTGTTCCTGGAACTGAATCTGTGGTGTGAGTCAGAAATCCTGTCACATTTTTCCACGTGGATATCCAGGGCCCGTGCGGTTCATGGGAAGGCCGCACCTTCTGCCCGCTCTGCTGTCCACCTGCGTGCCCGTCTCCGCAGGCTTCTCTCTGCACGACTTGTTCTGTCCCGCGTGTCCATCCTTGGGATGGTTTTTCTCCGGCCTAATGATTATAGCTGTACAGTGAGTGTATAGTTATTCCAAGTTTGTTTAGACAAGATTTTCTTAACCTTGTAAATTATTCTAGCTTTTTTTGTTTTTGTTTTTGTTTATTAAACCCATAGGACTCTTTGGTGAAAAGTGACATAGTTAAAATGATTGAGTCTTTCAGTTCAATTAGGTCATCTTTATTTTCTGTAATATTTTCTGGATTTCTCCATTCAAGTCTCATGCATTTTTTTGGTAGGTGTGTTGCTAAGATTTGACTTTTCTAACCCACTGTAAAAGTATCTTTTACATTTTATTTTCTAATTGTTTATTGCTTGTATGTTAAAATAAAGTGAATACTTATGCTGATCTTTTTTCAGCATCTTGTTAAATTCAGTTATTGACTTTTTAAAATTTTATTTTCATACTTTATTGTATACTTTATTCAATATAAACAATCATGCGATCTGTGTATAAAGGTGGGTTTTTATATTCCTCTCCAATTCTTACACATTTTCTCTTGTTCCAGTTTCATTCTCATGGCTGGGGTCTGCAGGACAAGCTTACATATAGGTAATGATAATGGACTTTCTTGCTTCATGCTTCATTCTCCATCTCAGCATAGACAGTATTCAACCTTCTATGACTAATTACAGCCATGCTGTAGGCTTTTCATAGATTATCCTTTTTTTTGACTCGGGAATTACATTATCTTCTTATTCCTGGTTTGCTAAACCTTTTGTATGAATGGTGTCAACTGTGAATATATATTGCATTTCATCAAATACTTTTTTTCTGCATCAATAAATCTGATTTATCTTTCTTCTGTTAATATGGTGATTTACATTAATTTGTCTTAGAATGTTCAGTTCTTTCAGGTCCTTGCTGATTTTTCACCTGCCTTTTCCATTAGTTACTGAGACAAGCATTTTAAAACCAAACGGCATAACTGAGGAGCTGTCCGTCACCCTTTGTGATTCTGAAAACACGCGCTGCATGTGTTTTGAGGTTATGTTATTCAGAGCATGTGCATTTGCAATTGTCTTATTGCCTTTGAAGTCTGAGTTTTTATTAAATGTTCCTCTTCATCTCTGCTCATGCTTTATGCCTTAGAGTCTGTATTGGCAGAGCTACTCCAGGTTTATTTTTCATATCATTTTCACTTCTTTTTACTTTCCAACTTTTATATCATTATGTTGAAGGTATCTCTTTTGTAAATCATAGTTGCACTGTGTGGTTTTTTTTTTTCAAATATGTATGAGCAGCATAAAATTGGATGTTCCTTTGAAACAATGGCAGTCAGAAGTCCATGGGGAGGCGTCTTCTGAGTGCTGAGGAAAAGGGTGGATCACCTTCATGCAATCAGGGAATGATGTGTTAGAAGCGTCTATAGTTCCTGCTTCCCCTAATTTCTAGCTGTAGCCATTTGAAGATTCTAAGCAAGTCCTCAACTGTTCAGCAGAGGCCTCTGGTCCAGCACGAGACCAAAACCCAGGCATTGTTTCTCTGCTCCTTTGAGACTCCGGAGACCTCTGCTGTGGTTTTCAGTGTCCCAGAATTGGTCATCACCTCTATCAAAACAGCCTCAGCGGCTGAGCTACCCACCTGTCTCCTTCCCCACATAGGAGCTGGTCTCGCCCTTGGTCCTGCTAACTCTCCAGCATGTCCAGCCTGACGGTGAGAAGCATCCTTCAGGTGTTTGACTGTCTAAGTGCTTCCTGCGGGGACGCCGGGCCCGAGCCTCTGTGAGAAGAGGAGATCCCTGTGCAGTGTGGACCGACTTCTTTCCCTTTTCCAGGCTCCCAGTTTCTCCACCTGTGCTGAGCCCCCTGTTTCCCAGGACCTCGGTGGACCTGGCTTTCATGACTGGTGCCTCACCCTAGCACATGCGCCTAAAATAACAGAAAAACACAGTGCCTGCATCTAATAATCTACTTTTGCCTGAGATCTGAGAACCATCATTGAGAAAATACGATGGTGAGTGGGCAGAAGAAGCTCTGAAACTCAGCGTGGACAGAGGAGAACTGTCCCTCCAGCCGCGGAAGGCTGGCGTGTCTCCTGGTCACCTGCCCTAGCCCAGGCGCTCTTTTCTCTCATGTTTAAGGGAGGAAATCTCAGTATTCATTCAGAGAAAGTAACAAAAAACTTGCAGGAGTGGAACTATTGGCAGAGTGTGCAATGCCTTTTACACCTGTAGCTCCCAGGGATTAAGGATCCACCCCTTTCCTTATAAAGCAAATGCTGCATGGGGACCTTCCCGACCAGGAAACAGGAGAAGCCAGTGACTCAGGCATTCCTGCATGCTGAAAGGACGTTTTGTCCTTGGCAATTGTCGAGATTGTCTTTCTAAAGGTTTTTCTTGTTTTCCATGTAGTGTGAACCTGCTCACAGTTGACTTAGGGCGGCTCTGGGGCTGACCCGTTTCTTCTGCTCTGGGGCTGCGGCACTCACAGCACGACTCAAGAGTGAATCCCCTCTCTTTACCTAATTAGCAAATGAGTCACACCTGAGGGCTCACTCAGCAAAATTAAAACCTTAACTGGGCTCCTCCTTCAGCTAATGTCACAGTGGATTCAAGGCAATGAATCCCGGCTAGAATTAAGAGTTTGCTTAAAAGTTGATGGAAAATAGGCTCCATTTTCATATCACAGTAGGCACCATTCAAGTTTTTGGGGGAATGTGGGTTAATGAGAAAATCCATTAAGGATTTGTGATCTTTGCTTCACTGTAAGGGAAAGCGAATCTCTCTCATTTTTATTGGCTGTGCTAGTGGGTGTTCTCATTATTTCAATGCTGGCTTTATAATTATCACACAGTATTACTATGGATGTGACACGTACCTAAATATGTCAGTCATGAAACTATCACCTCTGCACGCCGAGTGCACCAGTAGAAGTGTATCCAAAACCTGCAGAAACCGCCCAGGATCCCGGACTACCCCTCCTCACCTATCAGCCCACCTTGAAAAGGCCCCCCTCAAGGTCCCACTCAAGCTTTGCTGTCTCCATGAAGCTTCCCATGCTTTTTCTGGCCAAAAACCATGATTTCATTCACTACAACGTTCTGCAGCTCTTTACCTCGTGCGCGGGCCTGCGCTGCGCTGCGCCCCCGGGGATGTCCAGTAAGGGTCCCCAAATCCATCCCTTACGGTTTCTACCCCTTCCGTGTCATTCTACCTCCCACCCTTGGCGTTTTAAAAAATCGGAGACAAGCATGTCCATGGGGAGCAAAACCGGCAGATGTTTCGGAACTGCTGCACTTTCCAGGAGCCGAGACACAAACTCTCAGAGACTTCTGCAGACCCTGGGTGCACACAGGGTCTCTGCATACATTTTTACTGCAGATGAGTTTATGGTCAAAGTGAAAAACGCACGAAGGGCATCCACATTTCCACAAACAGTAGCATCCTGTCTGGTTTTTCAGAGGCCAAGGGAACAGTCAAGGGCCATGTTGCAAAGCTCACTGCAGAGGCCCTGGGGGAGGTTCAGGTGTGCACCAGGGGGTGCAGTCCAGTGCTGCACTGCCAGGGGCCTCACCTTCCTTAAATTCTGGGCCTTTCCCTGGGTGCTGGTTACAAAAGGCAGGTTCCATGAACCCTAAGCCCTGTGGCCACCACCCATCTCAGGGCCACGCAGGTAAGATCCCGCCCCCTCCACCTTCTGCTGAGGGTCCAGGTGACCCCCTGGTGGTAGAGCCCAGGCCCTAACCCCTAGGAGACCCTGAGCTTGCTCACCATGGAGTCCTTGGGCTGGCCTCCTGCACACGACCACACACCATCCAATGCTGTGCACCGGAGGATGCAGCGTGGAGCCCCTGCCCCAGGCAGCACCATCCTGCTCCTCCTGACCCCAGGGTCCAGGTGGTGCCCATTTTCCTGCCTGCGAGTCCCATCGATGAGCAGCCTAAGGACACAGCAGCACCCAGAGCTCGTCCTTCCAGGAAACCTGGCCCTGCCCCTGCTGGAAGCCCCACAGCTGTGAAAACCAGGACCTCCTGCCTTTCAGAGCTGAAGTGCAGGGTGGAGATGCACCCAGTGGTCCTGGGCATGATGAGACGCTTGGGCAGGGACACTCGGCTTCCGACGGCAGTGGGTGCTCCCATTGCCACATGTTCCACCTGGTGGGACATGGCACTGGGCAAAGGTGATGGATTCACCCAGACGCTGTGTCCTCCAGGCTCAGCCCTGACCTCACACCTGACCCAGGCGGCTGGGTCTGCAGCTCCCAGGTGTGAGGTGCTGTGATCAGCAGACCCTCTTCCTCCCTCTGTGGCGTGAAGTCAGTCCCTGTGAGGTCTCATCCTGGTGGATACTGTCCTGTGGCCCTGAGGAAAGTCCAGATCATCCCTGCAGGTTTAGCTATTTCTGTCAAATGCATCCCTGTCCCTCCCAGGGTGTCAGGGCCTGGTGCAGTTGTCCCAGCCTGGCAGGCAGTCCTCTTGAGGGTTGCACGGGTGAGGGGATGCACAGCCTGGGTCTGGCTCTCCACCCTGGCAGGGGGCAGCTGAGCCTGGGGGCTGACCTGTAATTCCTGCTCAGTGGTGGGAGACATGCGGTAATATTTCTTGCCTGTCCTTTAGAGAATGTCTCCCAGCCCAACTAGGCCACTAGACTCCTAAAAATGTGACTGGTCGACAGGCCTGGCTCTCTGCGGTGGTTTCCCCACTCTGAGCACCTGTGTCTTCCAGGCCTCCCCTCTGCCGGATTCTCCCCACCTGAGCTCCTGGGGCAGGGCGAGGGCTGTGTCGTGGCAGACAGTGCACCAGTTTACACAGCTCTGGGACAAAACTACTGGTATACATTATTGTATGTCCCCGTTAAATGAACCCCATTTCTGGATGCTTTCTGGACACGGAGGGAAGAAATGCGTCGGTGAGATCCATGGGCCAGAGCTCCCTGGCCTGTGCTCCGGCTCTGGGAGCCGCTGTGTGGCTCTGCAGCTGTGGGCGGGGCCGCTGTGTCCCAGCTGTGGGCGGGGCCGCTGTGTCCCGGCTCTGCACCTGTGGGCGGGGCCGCTGTGTCCCGGCTCTGCAGCTGTGGGCGGGGCCGCTGTGTCCCGGCTCTGCAGCTGTGGGCGGGGCCGCTGTGTCCCGGCTCTGCAGCTGTGGGCGGGGCCGCTGTGTGGCTCTGCAGCTGTGGGCGGGGCCGCTGTGTCCCGGCTCTGCAGCTGTGGGCGGGGCCGCTGTGTTGTGGCTCTGCAGCTGTGGGCGGGGCCGCTGTGTCCCGGCTCTGCAGCTGTGGGCGGGGCCGCTGTGTCTTTGCTCACTGTGTTCAAGGCTTTCTTTGTTTCTTTGTTCGGTTTGTTTCCTTTGGCCCCTGTTTAGCAGTAATGAAAACCAAGCATTCCTAAGAGGTGGAGACATTGCTTTGGGGCAGGGGCAGGGCATGGGATGGAAATGGAGGACAGGTTTAGGGTGGGAATTTCACTTTCCCACGCACACCGAGCAGCCTCTTAATGGCTCGTCACACATTCGCCTGATAACCTGAGTGGCCGTTGTGCTTCTCCTGAGTGGTGTGCGTGCTTGACAGGCACAGGAGCAGGGCACGCTCACGTTTTCCAGTGAAGGGTGAAGACGGGGTTGTCCGCAGACTGTAAGCCTGAACTTCGCCAGTGTTTCTCCACAGTAAACCACACATGTAGGGAGCTTAAAAAATTTTGGCAAGAAATAAGTCACAAATTAAATTATTACTGTAATATACATTGTTCTTAAGTTACAGTTACATATTAAGTAACAATTTTGCAGAAGTTTCTCATCCACCAGTATTTATTTTATTTTATTTTATTTTTTTTGGTATAATCAGTTTCCTAGGAACTCTAGTGACAGGGACTGTCTCCTTTAAAATTAAATTTTGTAGTTAACTCCCAGAGTCATGGTGGTAAGAAGCAAAACAAAATAGAAATGTGAGACAAACGTTGGATTTCTGCTGAAAAGAAGGATGCAGCAGGGCCGTGCCTGCTACGCGGCCCCACAGCTGATCCTCGGACTGAAAGAGCCACCCGGGTGAAGCTCCTCACTCCTCGTCACGGGCTGTGGGGGGACCAAGGCAGGCCGGCTCCGGATCAGTCCTGGGAGTTAGAACATGTCTCTTCAATTCTTTGAGCTACAGTTTTCACATATGTAAAGTGGAAACATTTTTAAAAATTTATTCTGTATTATAACCTTGTGTAAAGATAAGATGCAACAGTACATTTGAAAGCATTTTAGCTGAAGTCAATGTTCGTGTGCGTGCATGTGTGTGCACACAATGGCTTCTTATTTGTTTTTAGTTATATTTAACTAACCTGGTTTTACTAGTACTGTCACTAGCACTGCTACTTCTCTGTGTCTCTGAAGACCATGAAATACTTAGAATTAAAACAACAAGAAGCACCTGTCAGAGTGTCCTGTGTCCAGTGACATTTGAAATAACTGGATATAATAATGTCTTCGATTCTTCATTGTTCATAGACTCCCTGTGAAGTCTCAGATTATTTCTTCTTCATTATACATTTTTGTTATAAAGTGGGGACCTACGTTCCTGATTTGGGCACCTGTTTCCCCAGGGCAGGAGAATGAGCCCAGCGGAGCTCCCAGTGCTGAGCTAATGACTCGTCACGCCAGCATCTCCAGAAATGCGGCGGGTCTGTGGCATCTGAAGGTTCCCAAGTGGAAGCTCAGCTCAGCTGTGGTGTAGATAATGCACATCTCTCCTCCTCCTGGTTTTACGCTTTGGAGCAGCAACTGCCTCAGGCCCCTGCATGGTATGGCCTCCCTGGAGCTGGAGCCAAGGCTGTGGGCATTGTCTGCTTCATCTGCATGTGGGTTTTCTCATGCTGTAAAGTGGTGAATTCACTGCACGCAGAGGAAGATCTCGACCCAGGGCAGTGGAGGGCGGAGCTTCTATGTCCTGGGTCTTCTGATTTTGTGGGCTCAGGAAAGTGAAACTATTCCTTTGTTGCAGTTTTTTCTGCTTCCTCCTGGGTCTCTCAGCCTGTCTGCATCTCCCTACTCTCGCTGGCTTGTCTTGTCTCTACCAGCTTCCCCGGATGTCTGCAGCTTCTCCAGTGCGATCGAATCATCTCAGGTTAGGGTTTATCATTCTATCTGCACATGCTGGCATCAGCCTTTCACTAAACCGAGGATGTGTTGTTTTGCTGGCATGCAAACACGAGGCTGACTGCATTTAAATTAATTGAATTAAGTAAGTTGAACACCCTGGTCCCAGTCACAGTGGCCAGATTCCAGGTGTGCCGTGACCATATGGCCAACACCCTGGCAGAGGATGGGCAGGTGTCAGCCCCCAAGGGTTTGGAGCTGACCTGCCTTGCCCTGGTGGAGCGGCCCACTCTCACTTCAGGTGGTGGGAGTTGCTGAAATAGGCTCGTGGTTCTTGTCACCTGCTGATGTTACTTTCCCTGCCTTAGACAGGCATTGATAATGATATGTTTCTGAACCACAGCCAGGGTCCAGACTCGAAGAGAAGTCGGCATCTTCAGGTAGTTTTTGCCACAGGATGCCGCCCAGTCACATGGCCACCACCTTCATTCAAACACGGGGCTTCCTGTCAAACCACACTAGAGTTTTATTGGAATAACCTTAATAGTAATATGTCTACTTTTAAAACAATATTCAAGAACATGAATTTCTGTTCTACATACCCATTTGTAGACCAAAGCACTTAGTCGATGCAGACCATGTTAAAAAATCAGAGCCCAGGGCATTTTACACGATACAGCCTGAAAGACGCGGAAAAGCTGCTGTATGGTACTTTTGTTTTGTTTAAATAACTGAATAAACAACCTACCTCTACTCATTAGACTGGGCACTATGGTCAGTAGTAATTCCTCTCCTACTTATTTTTATCTTTAGAATTCCATGTGGCTTCCAATCATCTTTAATCAGAAGTAACGTGATTTGGAATTTAGAATACTATTTTACATCTACATCTGTACACATGCATTTATATGTATATAGGTGTATGTCTGAAGTGACGTGATGAAGAAAGCACCATCTTTTGAGCAAATACTCAAGGCCTCATCTTAAAGGCCAAGGGGGCATTTTTCAGAGCACTGGATGGAAAGACGACCTCATACCTCAGCGGCCAGTTTCAAGAGCGGCTGCTGGGGCCACTCAGAAAGATTTGTTAACAAACGAAGAAATGAAGCCTGACCTAACACAGACGGGGCCTCCCTCTGCGACTTCCTGCTCGCCAAACACAAAAGCAGATGGCTTTCACTGATTTTACAGCATTTCTTTTTTGAGGGGGACTAAAGCTTGCTCTGTCGAGTCTTCCCCCAGGAACTGAAAGTAAGTGAAGCCCACCGTGAATGTCCAGGTGGGACGTTTTCCCAGCAACATGTCATGGGTGCCAGGACCCCCGAGGAGGCGCCTCTGCCTTGTGGGTGAGTGGGAACGGGTTCCCTGCGACCGGCAGGGGTCACTCTGAGAGGGTCGACACTTACTCAGACACACACTTTTCTGGTATATTTGTAAAACTCACACCTCTTATTAGGTCTTTTCTTTATATGTTAAAAAACTTGTCTGAAAGAGGTGTTTAAAGACTGATAATAATGATATAGTAATATTAAGTTTGGGTTTCATAGATGAAAAGTTTCTTTCTACTATTTTTATTATTGCATTAGAGAAAATCACCCAAAGCAATAATCAGTTGTAAATATGAATTACCTTCCTCATACCGTCCCGGGCTCTAGTTTTCCGATGATAACTCAGATGCACCACCTACGAAGTACACAGGAGGCTTTGCACTTTCTTCCGGTGTCAGAAGGAATAACCTCACCTAAATAAATATTCCTAAGAAAAGTGGATGCACACATGTGAAAAGTTCCTGTGAACCAACGAAGGGATGCTCTGGACGCTGGAGGCCGAGGCATCACGCCTGGCAAGCATGTTCTCGGCGCTGTCCCAGGAGAGCCTTAGCGGGCGCAGCCTTCTGCCTTCTGCTCGGCCCCTCCCTAGTCCTAGGTGCTCTCACTGCAGAGCTCAGGACGACCCAGGAAGAAGAGGGACCGGTGGTTCTGAACTTCTGTCTGCTCCGTTTACAGTCTCAGGATACATGAAGCGCAGTAATAGCAAGTGCGCACACCCTGGAGCAGGATTCCCTGAGCAAGCTCCGCGTGGAGCTTCTTCCTCACACACTGGCTGAGGTTCTGTGGGCTGCAAAATGAGGGCTCACGGAGTGCTCTTGTTAAGAATATTGAAAGGAGAGCTGGAGAATGGAAATGCTTCCATTCGCCCTGAGTTTCCCGTGGCTGTTAGGGGTTTGACTTCTGCACTGCCTGCTCTCTGTGTCTCTCGCTGCTGCTGGATGCTGGTGGCGCTGGCCTGGTGGTCCAGGCAGCTTCCATCAGAACCCGGCTGCCTCCTCCAGCGCACAACTCAGCGTTGTTTTTCATCTTAAGGAACATTCCATGTTCTTTCTAATCAGCCTCAGCGTCTCTCTGCCCTAATTACATTTCACTGTTTGCTAGCATTAACTATTATTTATGTAAATGATTACCTTCTAATACTACTTGCAGTACAGAATTTATTTCAATTAAGGACAGAACTCTTCCTTTCTAAATGTCCCTGTTCTTTCATTTCCAGATACAATGAGCCAATTTCTCGTCACAGCCCCAGGGCACCTTTATGTCATTTTCATCAATGTTTTCTAACTGTTCTCAAGGTTTTTCTGCTTATATAATGCAATTAAAATAGAGTTTTATTCTAATTAGAGAAACATCTGAATAGAAGGGGGAGCTTTAGGAGCTGTGGACAGGGAAGGGATCTGGAACCTTGTTTCAGACCACACTGTTTTTCAGCGTAGAGGCCGAGGCTCACAGGAGTCGTGCTGGCCTGGACCGTCACCTCCACAGAGGGCTGCAGATGGACGCAGAGGTCTCTCCACACGGACACAGGCACTCTGGTCAGATCTCGGGAATTTCTTGCCAAATCAATGGCGAGTCTGGCATCTTACGATGGAGGCCAGGTGCCTCTGCACAACAGTCAGCTCACAATCCTTAAACTTCCCACAACGTTTCATCAGCACCACACTCCCGCTGTGTGCACCAGCTGAGGTCCCAGCCCTTACCCGTCTCGGGGCCGGCTCGGCTGCCCTTTCCTCACTGCCTGCCTTTGACTGTGTGTCTAGGCCCGGGAATCTTGCCTGACAAATTACAGGGCTCTCCACAAACAGGCAGTCACTTTTATCTTTCTTTTAATAATGCTTTACGCTTACACCCATAATGCAATCATATAAATATGTAAATTACCTTATTGGGGTGCATTCCTTATTTTTCGCTTATTGTTTTTTCTCTTTTCCATATTCGATAACCTTTTTTCTCCTTGCTGCCTCCTCTCTCACTCCCTCCGCCAGAAACCTGGCACGTAGACTTCCATGTATTTTTATCCATGGTCATATAATAATATGCAAACGCAAGCATAAATATTTAAATTCACATTTACCTTAACCGTTATTAAGAATCCCATTAATACAAATGGGATTCTGTTGTACGTCTCCCTAATCTGTTTTGTTTTTTTTTAACTCAGCCACAACTTTGAAACCCAAGTCAACTGATATATTTTTAATTAGCTCTTAATAGCTCATGATGTTAAAGCTCTGTCTGCCTAACCCTCCTCCATGTGAAATACAATCATCTATTCAGCTATTCTACTGATGGGCATTCGCCTGGTTTCCAGACTTCTGCATCTGTGAACATTTCTTACTTGGGCTTTTATTCCACAGAACAGATGCTGGGGACTAAGCTGGCTCACACAAAGGTTTATGCATTTTTAACTTGAATGCATGCTGTCAGATTTCTCTCCGAAGTGCTTTACCAAGCCCAGCAGCCACGGACGAGACCGTGCATCTCTCCCACACCCCCACGGGTAATACGAGCCTCTCTCTGTATCTTCTTAGCCAGGCTCATGCAGTGATGTTTTATTATCGAGTGGCCACCAGCCGTAATGCGAGACTTGCGATGTTCCTTGGGAATTGAGATTTGATGTAAGGATTACCCTTTCATGCTGTTACCCACTTCACTATTACTGCCTTTATTACTTTTCGACTTCGAAATTTCATGTTTTTAAATGGTCAGTGGAAGTTCATGTTTTCTATTCAAGTAACGTTCTATATATATAGTTACTGAATTCATTGTACTGACCGGGTGTTCAGTTTTTCTGCATCACGACTTAGCTTTATGCACTGGAGCATCCCCATTCTAAAAGTTGTGGTTGAAATTTTCCACTACCATTTTACTGGATTGGATGGGACTGAAATCCATTGGGCTTTTTATGTATTTTGTCCCGTTCTTATTACGGGACGGAGACGCGGGTGCAGGTACAGCCCAGTCCTGCCCAGGCCGACCTCCCTGTGAGCGCTGCCTTCCAGTGGACTACAGAGGCAGTGGGCAGGCTGGGAGCAGAGGCACTGACTGGGCCTCAGGCTGCACCCTTGTATTTGTTTGTTTGTTTTACTGACATCTTTGTATTTGTTTTAGCCAAACTTTCAGAAGATAATGAGAGCTCTAAACACAGCGCTTCATGAACTGTGACTCAGCACACAGCATCCGGGTCAGCACACAGCGTCCGGGTCAGCACACAGCGTCCGGGTCAGCACACAGCGTCCAGGTCAGCGCACAGAACACTCCTGGTATTTCTGCGTCTCAATCTCCCTCCATCACCGTGCTCTCTTCCCCAATGCAGCATCATCCTAATTCCTAACAGAATTCTGTTTTCCTATTTTAAAAAAATTCTAATTTTCAGGCCAGGTGCGATGGCTAACGCCTGTAATTCCAGCACTTTGGGAGGCTGAAGTGGGTGGATCACAAGGTTGGGAGTTCGAGACCAGCCTGACCAACATGGTGAAACCCCGTCCCTACTAAAAATACAAAAAAAAAAAAAAAAATTAGCCAGCCGTGGTGGCACGTGCCTATAATCTCAGCTACTCAGGAGGCTGAGGCAGAAGAATCACTTGAACTCGGGAGGCAGAGGCTGCAGTGAGTGGAGATCACACCAATGCACTTCAGCCTGGGCGACAGAGCGAGACTCAGTCTCCAAAAAAAAGAAAAAAAAAAAAAATTCTAATTTCCAATGTAAATTTTGACCAATTTTTAAAAATGTTCAATTGATGAGTAAAAATTGTGTATATTTACGATGTACAACATGCTGTGTGGATGAATATGCATTGTGGAATCAGCTTTGGCTAATGGTGACATTTCAGTGAAGAGACTCATGTAATATATTTTTCTGTGTCCAGCTTCTTCCGCTCAAATGTTATTTCATAAAATGTATCCTTTTTATTGTATGTAACATTTTGATAATTTTGTTGTTCTATGGTATTTTATTGTAAGCTTATAACATGACTTACTCAACAATTCTACTGTTGACGAGCATTTGAGTTGTTTCCAGTGAAAGGATATGAAATGCTGCTCTGTGTATTTTTCTAAGTAGATGTTGGTGTCAGTCTGCGTTTCTCTTAGGCTATACATAGCAGTGGAATTGGTGGGTTCCAGGGTCTGAGCACCTCCAGCTTCCATGAGAGACGCTAAAACGATTCCCACTGCAAAGGTGCCGGCCCGACAGGCTCAGAGTGTTCTCCTCCTCCACATCCTCCCCATCACTCAGTATCACTATCATTCACTTATTAGCCATGGTGGGTGCATTTGTTGTAATAACAATGCAAAGATTTTATTTTACATTTCTCTGATGACTGATGAGATCAAATACACTTTCATAAATTAACTTGTTATTTGGTTAACTTTTTATTTATGTGTTCATTTGTAGTTTTGGTCTTCTCTTTTTTGAAGTCCCATTCATGACTGTCACCATTTTCATTTTAGATCAGGGTGTCTGTTCCTCGCTGGCCTGCAGTTCTCCCTGTGGTTCCTCGTTGGCCTGCAGTTCTCCCTGTGGTTCCTCGCTGGACTGCAGTTCTTCCTGTGGTTCCTCACTGGCCTACAGTTCTCTCTGTGGTTGACATGTAAACCCTTTGTTGGTTGAATGAATTGTAAACAGCATCTACCATTGTGTGGCTTGCATTTTGGTGCTCTTCATAATGTCTTGTGAGATAAAGATTTTAATTTTAACTTTAACTTGGAAATATTTCCCTTTATTACTTATTTTAAAAAAATTAATTGACATATATATATTTATGGCATACAATGTAATGTTTTTACATATGTTTACAATGTGGAATCATTTTCAAAATAATTAGCATACATATCACCTCACGCACTTAATCTTTTTATAGTGAGAACACTTAAAATCTACCGTTTACCATAAAAATTGAGATATGATATCAGTGAAATTGAAAGCAGAAAAAGAATAGAGAAAATCAGTGAAACCAAATCTAGTTTTTTGCAAACATTAATATCCATAAGCTCCAAGCCAAGCTAACTAAGAAAAAAAGACACAATTGCCACTATCAGAAATAAAAGAGAGTCTATCACTACTGATCCCACGATCATTAAAAGGATAAAGGGATATTATAAATAGCTCTAGGCCCCAAAATTTATAATTTATATGAAATGCACCAATTTTTTGAAAGACACTAATCAAACTCACTCAGGGAGAAAGAGACAATCTGAATAGGCTCATAGGAGTTATGATAATTATTATACAGAGAAATTAAGTTAATATTAATAATCCTTCAAAAATGAATTATCAACTGTCATCTGTGAAAGACACTAAAAAAAAAACAAAAGACAAGCGAAAAACTGCAAGAACATCTTTGCAATACACATATCTGATAGTTGACTTGTATTAAAAACATACAGTGAACGTTGAAACTTCAATAAGAAAGCAAAGAACCCAAGAAATGAGCAAACAATGGATATGAACATCTCACCACAAATGAGGCACAGATGGCAAGTAAGCATGTGGAAAGATGCTCATGGCCACTCGTCACTAGGAGACTGCAAATGGAAACAATGAGGTGCCATGAAACACATCTTAAAAAAACACAAAGTAAAATTTTTAAAAGCCTGACAAAGCTAAATGCTGAAGAGGAAGCAGAGAAAGAGGAGCTCCGATTCATGGCCGATGGGAAGGCCAAGTGAAGGGGTTTGGCAGCCTCCCACAAAACTAAGCATAGCCTGATTGCAGCACCCAGAAGCCACACTCCCAGCCACTTACACAGTTTATCTGAGAACTGTGTCTGCAAAAATTCTGGTGTGCAATGTGTAAGGCAGCTTTCTCCATAACCACCAAAACCTGGAAACAACCAAACTCCTTCCACAGGTGGATGGACAAACAGACCCTAGTGCATCCCTAGTGCAATGGGAAATTATTCAGCACTAAACAGAAGTGAGTTACTAAGCCTAAGAAAGATATGAAGTAAACTTAAATGCATATTTCCAAGTGAACAAAGCTAACCTTGAAAGGTTGTATACAGTGTTATTCCAATTACATGGCATTATCTTAAAAAGCAAAATTATAACGCCAGTAAAGTGATGAGAATTGTCAGGGGTTCGGTGGGTGTGTAGTGGAAAGAGATAAATAGGCAAGGCACAGGACATCCTCCAAGCACTCACACTATCTGTACAATACCGTAATGCAGCAAAAGCATTTGACAAAATCCAACATTTATCAGTACTCGTGATTAAATGGTCTCAGCAAACCATGGTGGATACATAGACTTAGGCATTTGTCAAAACTCATGGAATTTACAGCACAAAAAGTGAAGCTTTAATATACACAAGCTTTTTAAAAAGTTATTTAGGAAGTTGGAGGATGCCAGGAAGAAATGCCAACTGTGACAAGTGAGTCCAACTATATTACAAATGCATGAAACACTGTCACTGAGGGGTGAGAAAAGGTGCTGACATCAGTCGCTTTGGAAGTGAGTGGACACCATAAAACTACAGGCAAAAGGAACTGCACATCAGCACCATACTCTGGTTGATAAAGTTGTGTCTCTCAGAGGTTGGGTTAATAATTCTAGTACCACAGTGCATATATATGCCCAATATAGACAGACATAGTTACACATGGAAACAATTTATTACATGTGTATATACATGGGTTAGTACACACACATTTTGTGAGATGTGTATACTCATGGATTAGTACACACACATTTCATGAGATGTATACATACATGGGTTGGTATACACACATTAAATGAGTTGTGTACATACATGGGTTGGTATACACACATTTCATGAGATGTGTATATACATGGGTTAGTACACACACATTTAATGAGATGTGTACATACATGAGTTGGTATACACACATTTCATGAGATGTGTATATGCATGGGTTAGTACATACATATTTCATGAGATGTGTACATACATGAGTTGGTACACACACACCTTTCATGAGATGTGTATATACATGGGTTAGCTCACACACTTTTCATGAGAAGTGTACATACATGGGTTAGCACTCACACATTACATGAGATGTGTATATACATGGGTTAGTATACACACATTAAATGAGTTGTGTACATACATGGGTTGGTACACACACACCTTTCATGAGATGTGTATATGCATGGGTTAGTACACACACATTTCATGAGATATGTATATACATGGGTTAGTACACACACATTAAATGAGTTGTGTACACACATGGGTTGGTACACACACACATTTCATGAGATGTGTGTATACATGGGTTAGCTCACACACTTTTCATGAGAAGTGTACATACATGGGTTAGTACTCACACATTACATGAGATATGTATATACATGGGTTAGTATACACACATTAAATGAGTTGTGTACATACATGGGTTAGTACTCACACATTACATGAGATGTGTGTATACATGGGTTAGTACACATACCACAGTTTTTCCTCTGGCAGATGATAGGGCCTAAAAGAAAAAATTACCTCAGTGGCAACTGGCACCCCTAGCACCCAGATCTTATTTCCTAAGGCCATTTCCCAGTGGAAGGAACCGGGATTCCTTTGGGAAATAGCTGATTCTAGGACTTGGGTAGAAAATATACAATAAGCCAGGAAGTAAAAAGATGATGAAAACAAACAAACAAATGAAAACAATGTGTCCATGGGGATGTGTGGAAGGAATAGAGACACTAACTGAAACACCCCCAGTGACCAAAACTGTAACAATGTAATCAACAAAATAAACAAATTAGTATTGGGTTATAACTCAAAGTATAAAACACCATATCCATGATGCCATATTGATATGCATGATCAAAGAAAGAAAAAAAGAAAGAAAGAAATGGGGAGAACAGACAAATTGTTCATGCAGTAGAATTCCAGAAAATGTATGCAGATGCTGTGACTGTGATGAGGGGTGTATAACTTCCCATCCTTCGTGTGTGTGGCTGTATGTAGATGCTGGGACCTTGATGAGGGATGTGTAACTTCCCTTCCTTCATGTGTGTGGGCGTATCCAGATGCTATGACCCTGACGAGGGGTGTGTAAATACTAGGACCTCAATGAGGGGTGTGTAACTTCCCATCTTTTGTGTATGGGGCTGTATGTAGATACTGTGGTCTCAATGAGGGGTGTGTAACTTCCTATCCTTCATGTGTGTGGCACACAGTAACTTCCTCCACATCGTGCAATGTGGAAATGGGGTAAAAAGAAGCACTTTGCCCTGAAGAAACCTGGTGACTCTGCCCCAGCCAGGTGCCTGTGGTCAGTTCAGTAGTCATCAATCTTGCTGACAGCACAATGTGACTCCTGTCATGATATCATGGAAGTGCCACTTCACCTCTGTTGTCTTCCTCCCAGCAGCCCATAAACTTAGTATCATCATGAAAAAAACACAAATTTCAATTGCATGTTTCAATTCAATTTTGTGAGATAGCCTACAAAATATTTGACCACTACTCCTCAAAACTGTCAAGGTTGTCAAGGGAAGTCTGGGAAACCACCATATCTGAGAAGGGCCAGAGGAGACAAAACAACTAAATGTCACGTGATGTCCTGGATGGGACCCTGGAGTGGCAAAGAAGCACAGGTGAGAACTAAGAAAAGTGAATAAATGATGGGCTTCAGTTAATAATAATGAGTCAATATTGGCTCATCCTTGTGATAAGTAAGCCATGCCAGTGTAAGACATCAACCACAGAGGAGCTGGGGACAGGCGTGTGGGAACTCAGGAATATCTTCACAAGCTTTCTGCAAATCGAAAGCTGTTCTAAAAACTAAAATCTATTTTTAAAAAGATGATATAGATAATTCCCAATTACATTCAGAGATTTTGATACCAGTTTTTTTCAGTAATTGATGGAATAAGTAAATAAAAAATCAGTAAGGATATAAAAGAATAACATAACACTGTTAACCAACTTGACCTAATTTTCATTTATAGAGCACTACACCTAAATGCAAAAGTCATAGACTTCTCAAGTGCAAATGAAACTTTCTTCGAGATAGACCACATTCTGGGCCATAACAAAGGTCCAAGAAATTTAAAGAATTAAAAATCATAAAGAGTATATACTTTGTCTAAAATGGAATGAAATTAGAAATCAATAGCAATGAATACCTAAAATTATTTTAAAATTTGTAATACACTTGAAAATAAAATGGATAAAGAGAAACTCTCAAGAAACTTAGAAATATCTGGAATTT
>NW_016821253.1:456910-489522 GCF_001698545.2 Rhinopithecus bieti | reverse complement strand
AGAAATATCTGGAATTTAATGATTATAAAAGCATAATATATTAAAATATATGAGATTCACCTAAAACAGTATATATTATAAGCAGAGATTGTAAAATATATATATTATAAGCAGAGTTTTAAAATTAATTAGCTAAGCTTCTCTTTCAAAAGCAAAAATAGCAAGTTAAAACTAAGATAATTAGAAAAAAGTATATAAAAGAAAAAATTAGTTGAATTAAAAACAGAAAACAACCAACAATGTTAACATTATTTTTTGAAAAGCTTAAAAAACTGATAATTTTATAGGAAGACTAATTAAGAAAAAAGTGAGACAATGATCAGTAGCATGAATGACAGATGAGACATCACTACAGATCATACATACATTAACAGGAAAACAAGGAAATATTATAAACTGCATTATAGAAATATATTTGTCAAACTTGAGAAAATAAACACATTCCTTGAAGAGTGCAGCTTATCAAAATTGACATGAAAGGCTAATCTGAAAGCTTATATTTATTAGAGCTGTTTAATATATAATCAAAAAATCTTCCCAAAATAAAACACCACAGGCATGTAGCCTTACTGGTGAATTATATCAGTCATTCAGGATAGAAATGAGGCCAGGTGTGGTGGCTCATGCCTGTAACTCCAGCACCTTGGGAAGTTAAGGTGGGAGGATATCTTGAGTCCAGGAGTTCAAGCCCAGCCTTGGCAACATAGTGAGACCCTGTCTCTACAAAAAAAAAGCCAGGCATGGTGGTGCATGTTTGTGGTTCCAGTTACTCAGGAGGCTGAAGTGGGAAGATTGCTTGAGTCTGAGAGGTTGAGGTTGAGGCCACATGATTGCACCACCGCATTCCTGCCTGGGCTATAGAGCCAGGCTGTCTCAGAAAAAAAAAAAGAAATAAAAATGATACTTTCAGAATATTAAGAAGGAAGGAATATTTCCCAATTTATTTTATGAGGCCAGAATTATTGTGACACTGCAAAGCTGCAGCAGGAGATTTTGGAAGTGATGATGTCATGTTCCACACCCTGGTTTGGGTAGCTGACTTTTTTTTTACACTGGTGAATACGATTGCCAAAACTCAGTAAGTAGTATAATGATGATTTCTGCATTTTATCTTATAAAAAGTATACTTCAATACAAATTACATGTGAAGAGACATATCTCATACAAGCTTTTCTTTGTTATTTCCACTTTCACTGTCCTTCAGACCAGTAGCACTCAGTAGGACTCTCACAGTCATTCCCTAACAGGCTGTGTTCCTTCTGGCCCTCGCACACCCTGTGTGTCCCATGTCCAGGCTTCTCTTCCTAGAACACAGAGTTGGTTACATCTCTCATGCTCCTAAACAGCCGCCCCTCTAAAGGCTGCCCATTGCTTTTAGGATAAAACCCAGACTTCTCAGTGGAGGCCCACAGGCTCTGCATTGCTGTAGCTCCTGTCCCCACACTCTGTTCATTCACTCAGACAATTTCTGTGATGGACACGGGAGTGGGGGGTGAGGGCGGCATGCGTGGCTGCTGTCTGGGGACAAAACCGACCTCAGGCACAGTGATAGCCGTGTGACTGAACCAGGAGAGGGATATGCAGGGCCCACGTGAGCTACCTCGGCCTCCTCCATCTTCTGTCTCTCAACGACTGCTGGTCGTTCCCAGGTCTCACGCCCGTGAAGAAGCCTCTCGCCTGCCACTCTCCCTCGAGATGTGCTTCATCCTGGGGTCCCTTCAAGGCTCACTGAGCCCCTCCCCTCCAGACTGGGTGTTTCTAGGCCGTCCTCCGAGGTGCACTTTAGGGTCTTTTCCTGGAAGCCTTCCCATCTGTCTCTGGTGGACTGAAGGGTGCATCCTCCACCAAGACCCCACAGTTCCCTGGACATATCTATATTGTTGTAATGTTTCATTTTTGATGACTACCAGATTACAAGACCCTTCAGGGCAAAAAAAAATCTTATTTACCTCAGCAGTATCAGCACCAACACATGATTGAGTGCATAGTAGGTCCTTGATCCGCGAATGCGCAAAAGATCTTGACTTTTACGAGTTTCTGTGTTCCACCCAGCTAACTAGCTGAGCAGCATGCACTGGCGCTCACTGAGCCTGTGCCTCACCCTGCACTCCATTCCGATGGTGTTTCATGGAGCAGGGCATTGCTTCTCTGGGGCTCTGCTGCATTCAGATCCAACGACAGGCCACTTTATTCTTCACTTCTATCCCTCTCCTCTTATGATATGAGACACACAATGAATTAAGCTCCATTTATTACAGGTAACTTGGATTTTGGATTTAAAAGAAAGTTAAAAAAAAGATTGCACCAACAACGCACCCTTGACTGGCCAAATGTGCCTGTGACGGCCCCTTTGTTGAAGCTTTGTTGACTGCATGATTAATGAGCTGTTGGTAGAAAATTGCAAGCATATTTTCACTTCTAAGTCGTATTTAAACTTCGATTTATTGACTGGTTAAAAAAAACAGAAGATGTAATTTTATGTGGCAGACTTTGTTAATTTGAGACTGTAGAACCGTAAAATAGAGCTTCAAATTTCTATTTATCAAACATTTGAATTGAAATAATAGCAACCTCACTTATGTCTCTGTTTTCTTAAGGTGGAACCAAATGATCGTTTTCAGGCTTTTAACCCATCATCTGTTTTTCCAGCCCAAGCCATCAGCCAAATCAGGTAAGTTAAGGCAGAAATACAAGGGGCTGCCAGCTGGCATCTGGAGGGTCCATGGGTGGGCTGGAGCCTCGGGGTCACCTGCAGAGTCCAGAGTCCCATGCAGCCCATCTTCTCCCAGCACAGGAACCAGAAGCTGGAGCAACAGCTGTGGTGGGATTTCAGGGAGGAGAGAGGACTCCAGCTAGGTGCTTTGGATGTGGAGATGCTGTCTTGATATGCTAATTGGAGACAGATTCAGGCCAAGGCCTCTATTTTCTCACTGCTTGGCTTTCAGGGAGGCTTCAGTGAGACTTTCAGAAAAAGAGCTTTTATGTGCATGCCTTGGGCACCAGCAGTGAATGTAGACACTGTCTGGTGGAGCCTGTGGTGCACGGCAGGCAGCAGGTCAGTGTTCCCTGAGATGGTCCTGGAAACTGCCCTGCACTTTAGATAGACTACGAGTCACCCGTGTTTATCAGTGATGCTGCATAAATGTCTTTTAACAAAACAACCCCTTCTCTTCTTTTCCATAAGTTTTAACTTCATTGGGACTTACAGCTTCTTGCCAATATTTTTGCCAAAACCCTGTCATCAGTCTCATTTATTTTTATTTTTATCTTGCTATACCAACTTACAGCTCCCAAAACAAACAAAGTGTTCTCTTCTTGGTCTTGGAACTGGTCTTCTAAAAACAGCACGGAGTCACCTGAGTCCTCCTAGGTAAGTAGATGACTTTCCCATCGTGATTCATCAAATTCCCCATCAGGCTGCAACCACCTCTCTCTACCCCACTGGCTGAATGACTGGAAACCACCAGAATCTCTCAGACCCCATGGCTCATAAATCCTGAGCCTGGCATCTCTCCTCTCTGTCATGAAGGACTTCACTCCCCCTCACACTTAGCAGATTCCTGGACCCTTCAAAGTCCAACTTGTGAGGCTCAACCTGTTCTCCCAGAAGGATGGTCCCTGGCACTTCGTGGACATTGGCCCACACTGTGCTCTAATTGTTTGCAGATGATCTTGTCTCACTGTATAAAGTAAAGCACTGGGTGGCCTCTGGTGTGTCAGAGCAGGTGTGACACTGATGAACAGTCGGGCAGGTTCTCTCCAGAGGTCCCTGAGGATGCCTGACAGCCCAGGCCTGTCTTCACCCCAGCTGGCATCACAAAATAGCCTCAAATGATGGGGTTTAACACTTCCAAAATGGGTTTAGGTTTACATATTTTTCCATTTTGAATCAGCTTATTTTTTCCCATTTTAATTTTTAATCTTCATGGGCACACAGTAGGGGTATCTATTTATGGGGTGCATGAGCTATTTTGATACAGACATACAATGTGTAATAATCACATCAGGGTAAATGGAGTGTCCATTGCCTCAGGCATTGATCACTTATTTGTGTCAGGGACATTCCAATTCCACTCTTTTAGTTATTTTTAAATGTGCTACAACGTATTGCTGATTGTAGTCACCCTGTTGTGCTATCAAGTACTAGGTCTTATTCATTCTATCTACTCTACTTTTGATCCACTAACCATCCCACATTCCCCCAACAACCCACACCCTTCCCAGCCTCTGGTAAGCATCATTCTATTCTCTCTCTTCATGGGTTCAAATTGTAGCTTCCACAAATGACTAAGAACATGTAAGGTTGTCACTCTGGGCCTGGCTTTTTTTCACTTAACATCATGACCTCCAGTTCCATCCAGTTCCCTTTTTTGTGACTAAATAGTACTCCACTGTGCACATGGACCACCTTTTCTTTACCATTCATCTATTAGTGGACACTTAGGTTGCTTCCAAATCTTGGCTATTGTGAACCGTTCTGCACAAACATGGGAGTGCAGAGATCTCTTCAATAGATTGATTCACTTTGGGGTATATACCCAGCAGTGGAATTGCTGGATCATATGGTAGCTCTATGTCTAGTTTTTGGAGAAACTTCCAAACTGTTCTCCACCGTGGTTGTACTAATTTACATTCCCACCACTGTAGAAGGGTTCCCTTTCCTCCACATGCTTGCCAGCTTTGCTATTGACTGCCTATTAAATAAAACTCATTTTAACTGGAGTGAGATGATGTCTCATTGTAGTTTTGGTTTACATTTCTCTGAGGATCAATGACATTGAGCACATTTTCATATGCCTGTTTACCATTTGTATGTCTTCTTTTAAGAAATGTCTATTCAGATCTTTTGCACAGTTTTAATTATTTTTGCCCAATTTAATTATTTAATTTAAATAACAATCTAATTAAATTATTAGATTTTTTCCTATTGAGTTGTTTGAGCTTCTTAAATATTCTGGATATTAATTCCTTGTCAAATGGATAGTTTGCAAATATTTTCTCCCATTTTGTGGGCTGTCTCTTCACTTTGTTGATTGTTTCCTTTGCTGTGCAGAAGCTTTTTAAGTTGATGTGATCCCATTTGTCCATTTTTGCTTTGGTTGCCTGTGTTTGTGGGGTAGGGATAAATAAATCTTTGTCCAGACCAATGTCCTAGAGAGTTTCCCCAGTGTTTTATTTTACTAGTTTCATAGTTTGAGATCCTGGATTTAAGTCTTTAATCCATTTTGATTTGATTTTTGTATATGGCAAAAGAGAGGGGTTTAGTTTTTCATTCTTCCACATATGGATATCCAGTTTTCCAAACAACATTTATTAAACAGACTGTCTTTTCCCCAGTGTATGTTCTTGGCATCCTTGTCAAAATGGATTTACTGTAGGTTGTGAATTTCTGGGCTCTCTATTCTGTTCCATTGGTCTATCTGTCTGTTTTTATGGCAGTATCATGCTGTTTTGGTTATTATAACTCTGTAATATACTTTGAACTCAGATAATGCAATTCCTTTAGTTTTGTCCTTCGTGCCCAAGATAGCTTTGGATAAATTTTACAATTTTTTTTTCTATTTCTGAGAAGAATGTCATTGGTATTTAGATAGGGATTGCATCAGATCTGTAGATTGCTTTGGGTAGTAAAGATATTTTAACAACATTGATTTTTCCAATCCAAGAACATAAAATATTTTCTCTTTTTTTGTGTGTTCCCTTCAGTTTCTCGTACCAATGTTTTTCACTTTCATTGTAATGATCTTTCATTTCTTTGTTTAAGTTTATTTCCAGGTATTTTATTTTATTGTAGCTATTGTAAATGGGATTACTTTCTTTTTGATATTATTTGCTGTTGGCATATAGAAATGATACTGATTTTTGTATGTTTATTTTTTGTTCTGTGACTTTACTAAGCTTGTTTCTCAGTTCTAACAGTTTTTTGGTGGAGCCTTTAGGATTTTCTTTATCATCCACAAACAAGAATAAATTGATTTCTTCCTTTCCAATTGAGGTGCCCTTTGTTTTTTTTCTCTTGTCTGATTGCTCTAGCCAGGACTTCCAGGGCTGTGTTGACTAACAGTTGTGAAAGTGGGTATCCTTGTCGTGTTTGAGATCTTAAAGAAGGCTTCCAGGTTTTCCATGTTCAAGACTAGCTGTGGCTATACCATATATGACTTTTGTTGTGCTGAGGTATGTTCATGCCGTCTCCAGTTTTTTGAGGGTTTTTTTGTCATGAAGGAGTGTTGAATTTTATTGAATGCTTTCTCAGAATCAGTTGAAATGATCATATGGTTTTTGTCCTTTATTCTATTGATATGATGTATCACGTTGATTGATTTGTGTATGTTAAGCCATCCTTGCATCCCAGGGATAAATCCCACTCAATCATGATGAATGATCTTTTTGATGTGCTGCTGAATTTGGTTAGATACTATTTTGTTGAGCACTTTTACATCAATGTTCATTGGATATATTGGTTTGTATTATTATTATTATTATTATTATTATTATTATTATTATTATTGCTGTATGTTTGGTTTTTTATCACAGTAATACTGACCTTGTAGAATAAGTTAGGAAGTCAAAACATATTTGTATTTTAACAAGATAATCTTTAGCAACAATCATGCAAAAAACAAGCAAGCAAACACGAAAAGATTTGCTATGGAAGCCAGTGGCTGAGTAAGTGGAAACAGGATGCCACGGGACCACCCTGCCCACTGGCCACCTATGCCTCAGCAGGGATGAGGTGCCTTGTAAAAGCTCTTGCCCGGTGTCTAAAAACAGTACTTTACTTCTGGCACAGGTCTGCAGAAAAATGGAGATTTTTATTTTGCAAAATAAATCATGAATAGGCTCCAAACTGCTGTCACTTTAGAGCTGCCTTAATTAAACAATCAGGTGGATTAGATGATTCTTGGCCAGCTCTGGGAGGCTGGGAACAGGAGACCTCGTATCCTAAGGCTGGACTGGACCCACAGTGGCCAACAAATGCACACTGCTTTTGGCTAAATGGATACGCCTTTTAACTTAATTTCTCACAACTAAATGGCCTACAGAGGCTGCTGATATCATCTCCACAGTCCTTCTTCTTCCCTCTGTCTACTCTCCTCACACTACACACATTTTGCCATTAGAATCAAGAAAACTTGAAATGTATGGAGTTTCGTGGTGTCAAAGTGCACAGGAGACAGGGTCTGTGGCACAGAAGGGGGCATAAGCCCATCATAGACCACGGGCTGCCTCCTGTTCTGACTTTACTAAAAGTTAACACAAGACGAAAACAAAATGGAGATTTTGTGTCATTATTCTTGGTGCCTAGAAAGATCTATTATGCCATGAATAGCTTTTCCTGTTGCCCTGAATTTATGTTTGTCTTTTGACAATAGTGTTTATGCCAATGCTCCCTACAGGCTAGAAGAAAGAGCTCAATGCTCTAGTACACAGTTAATAATAATGGAAAACTTTGACGTGTGCATTTTCTAAGTTACTGCGTGGAAAATATAGGATGCTTATGAGACTGTTTTCTCCATGTATTTAGTCTTGTAAAAAGCAGCAGTATCACACATTGCACATCAGATAACAGATTCTATTTCATTTAAAGCTCAAAACAGCTTTGTGCAGTCAGATCATTATTCCTGCTTTACAGGAGCCAAAGCTGAGCTTCAGATCACACCCTGCTCTGGTGACTTAGACAGTGATGGCAACACCGGACCCAGAGGCTACATCTTCTGATTCCAATCCCCACTCTTTTCTCAGCACAGGCTTTCTCTAACTATTCCCAAATGAAGCTAAGCACTGGCCTGCTGTTGGGGAGACAGATTCTTCTCTGCATTGCAAATAACATATTATTTGTTTAGGTTACAGCTAAAACACAACTGTTTGGGTGAATTCCTGTTGTTGGAGAAACAGCAGCTTAGATGTGTGCACGAGATGCCAGCTACGTGCACAATGTGGCCACAGGCTTTGAACTAGACCAGGAGGAAAACTGGCCGCTTTGCAGGCAACATCCCAGGCCCCTTTGAAAAAGCCAGGTGACTGTGGGCAGATGCCTCCCAAACCCACCAAGTCCAGGGGTGTTCACAAGTCTGTAAGGAAGGAAGGTGCATTTGCCTTGTAGGTGGCACTAAGCATAGGTGAAAGCAGGGGTTTGCAGTTGATTTCAGAGTCAGAGCAGAGGCCAGGGGAGGCTCTGGGCTGGCAGGCTGAGCAGCTGCTGGACGTCAGGAGGAGCTCCTAACGTGGGAGGAGAGCACTGGATATGCTGAAGAGGAAGATGTCGCCCGCTTTGGCAGAGGCACACGTCTTAAGGGTGGGAAAGCTGGGGTGGCGGTAAGATAACACCGTGGTGCTCAGCCCAAATCTGCTCTCAATTATGATGATGTTGTCTGCAGAGCTATTCACAGCATCTGAGTATCAGAGCCTGTCCAGCAGTCTTCCGCCTTGAAGAACATGATCTTGAGCCAGCTCCTGTTTTCCATTTTGAAGGAATGAAACTGCATTTGGCCTCCAGTCATGCTGGCCGCCCAGATGCAGCACACGTCTATGAATCATGTAATTGCTCAGCACGCAGGAAACGTGCAGTGGGAGGCTGAGAAAACACAGTGGGGTGGGGGCAGCCTCGGCCTCAGCCCCGAAGGTGGGCAAAACGGAGGCACGTTCCTCTCTCTCTTGCGACTGTGCCATGGACCCATCAGAGGGAAGAAAGTGCAGGACTTACAGCTTCCCTCACCGTGATTTTTGTTAAGGTCATCGACATAGGTGTTTACACATTCAATCAGCTATGCTATGGAATACGAAAATTGCGTCAGAACCCAAAGCAAGAAGTGAGTTACAAGCACCAGGGAGATTTGCTTGAGATCAAATTTTCAGCCCAGAGGCTGTATTCCTAAACCCCCACGCAACTAATCCCAGTGAATGTGTTTCCTTAAAAAAGGATTTTCCACGCCACATGCTCTGCTCTGGTGACTTACGTAAATATATATGTTATTAGAGATGTGATTCTTATCGGGGTGACTGTAAGGGAAAATTGTCATGTTTTCTTTTTTGGCATTTTCTACTTTCATATTTCTAAAGATTATCTTCCGTATATGCTGGAACTTCTACATGTTGGTAGTTTATACCGTTACCAGGATGGACAGGGACCCAGCCAGCAGCCCCGTGCAGATCGGCCCTGTATCCTCTCTTCTTGTGAACACCCAGCTTGTTCTCACCCTCTTGAGGCCTCACTGACACCCAAAACAGCTCTGAACTAACACTGGGTGCCTCTCCTCTCTCGTTCTTGGGTTTAATCCACTTCTCCATGGCAGCCTTTCACGTATTTGTAAACTTCTCCATGGCAGCCTTTCACTTATTTGTAAACAACTGTTCCAGCTCTGACCATGGACTCCCCTGCGTTGGCTCCTTAAGTTTCCTTCACTTAAAAGCAACACAAGCTAGTTCCTTCAATAGTCTTCTCAGGACAAGACTCTGAGAGCTTCTATCTTCCTTGTTTCTTAAGTACACGTTATTGACCATATAGAGTGCATCAGGCGAAGCCCCAAAAATCAGTACAGAGAATGATGGAAACCAAACCCTGAGCCCGCAAAACTCCTCAGATTTCTCCTTAAAACGTTGCCATCTCTAAACATCCCTGCAAAGCCTGACCAGAGGTGTCCTATGGAGTGTGGTAACCAGCCAAGGTCACCCATGTCACCGTGGAGTGTGGTGACCAGCCAAGGTCATCCATGTCAGCTGAGGTCATCTGTGTCAGTCGTGATGGTGGAGGAACCTTCCGGAAAGGCAGCCAGGCTGGAGTTGGCAGCTGGCAGCTCCTTTCTCAGGAGCTTCTGTGCCTCCTGCCCACTCTGGGCGTTGGTCTCCAGCACCGTTTCGTGAATTAAAGCTTCAAGGCTGCAGTTCCACGGTGACGCTCCTCTTCCTCTGCCTCACACTCTTCTTAGGCTTCCTGTGCTACCATGCATGTTTTCTCAAGAACATTTTCTAGTCTAAAGTACTCAAGCCCCTTCAGTCTCCCTGACATGGCACCCATGTTGCTTTGGAGACCACGTTGTCTTTGTTCATCAGCAAGAAAAGCGAGCACATCTTCAGACACTGCTGAAGCTGTTTCCATGTGATTAAGTAAAGATTAGGATCCAAATTGTGCCCAGTCCCAAGGAATAAACATGTGAAAATAGACAGTAAAGTTCTGGGGAGAAAGAGAATGAATACAAGATAACTTTCAAAGCTATGAAAAAGCACTCAAAGCTCTGATAGATAAAAGGCTGGTGCTAACATCAGAGCATTCATTCATTCACTCATGTACCCCTCAGCAAATATCTCCTGTCCACACGTACTGGGTCCAACTGTGAGTGTGAGGGGCGCACAGACAGTGTGGCCAATGGGAATCTCTGTCCTGGAGCACTTTGCACAGATGAGCAATGAGCCATGTGGATTCTGATGAGGGCAGGTGGTGGGCGGTGGTTAAAGCAGGGGCTGCCTCAGCAACTATCTGGGAGGTGACGGGTGCTTGGGTTGACATGGTTGAGATGGACGTGTGAAACCAATGGGTTCCAGACACACTTTGAAAGCAACTGTCTGAAACTGGAGTCATGGGAAAATAACGAAATAAAAGATTGCTCCAAGATTTTAAAAGATGAAGTTGCTATTTAATGGGATTAGAAAGACTGCTGGGGCCAGTTCGGTGGGGCAGAAGGTCAGTTTCAGAAATGTTAGCTCTCAGCTTCCCAATGATCATCTAAATTAAGATCTAAATTAAGATGTCCTATGGACGGGAGAGATACAATAGTGACTGTCTCTCAGAAAGGGGATTCATGTTACTGTTTGCCTTAGTTTTTTAAAAATATATTTAACTTTTCCCAAGTGATGGTTTATTAATTGTGTCACCTTAAAACTTATTTTTCGGAGATGTTTTCTCTATTTGACATGCTTAGCTTTCTCTCCTGTAGAGTAGCTCTTTGAGGGACAGGCTCAAAACTTCATAAGCTTCACCAGAGACAGAGACCGGTGTCACAGGGCAGAAACTGCAGCCTTTACTCTGGACTCTCCCTCGCGGACGCAGGACCCTCCCAGCCTGGCTGGAGGCTACATACCATGAGCTACCGACGCGTCTTCCTAAGAAGAGATCATCTCAGCTTCCACAGGTCCCCATATGCTTTCTGAGCACACACATGCTGTATTTCACTCATATGATAACTGAGGGCATGAGTTAAATTCCTAACCAGCCTGCAGGTTCCTTCAGAGCAGCAATGATTTCATTTGCATCCTTAAATCTGTTCACTACTTAGAACAGTAGATCACCTCAGCAGGTCTTCCTCTGGCCAGGAATTTAATGGTAGAGTTTATCCCTCACAGATACGGTTGATTCTATTCTGTGCAGAGCTGTTTTAAAGGTAACGTTTAGAAAACACAGGTGTCCTTGTGTTGAGGGGCCATGGCGGTGAGCCCTGAGACCTCCCCTCCTAGCGGGGGCCTCGTCGGGGAGCTGCCTGAGGCAGGACCCTTGACCAGCCTGAAACACCACAGATAAGGAAAGGAGAGCTCAGACAGATGCATCTGAAATGACTTCCCACCAACCATCCTTATCGAAATTCAATGGTCTGTGTATCACTTATGCTAATTAGTAGAGATCTCATCTGAGGGCTTGCGTTTCTATTTTCCACTGATGCTTTTTAATTTGGCACCAGTCTTCAGGGCCTTTTAGCAACAGAAAGAGAGTGCTGGGTGTTTGGGAACTGCCAGTTGGAGTCAGTAATGGTCTGGTGACTTTTCTCGCACATTCTGAATGCAACCTTTTCATGACAGGAGATGGCAGGAGTCGGGCCTCCTTGCAAGAGTTGTGTGGATTATACAGAAGCTCTGCTGATATTTCTGCTTCCCTGGTCAAGATAGGCAAGGCCAATACACGAAGACAGCGTGTTCATAAATCAGGAGGGTTCATCTGCACCCCACAGACAGACTCGGTGTAGATTGTGGCAGATGTGGACTGAGACGGGTGGTATTCAGTCTTGTTATAACCTTACTTGACCCTAGGACATTCCTTAGAACTTTTTTCCATCTGACTTTTATCTTTAAGGTTCTTATTAACGATCATCTATGGGACCACGGGGCCTGGGGCTTGTGGGTCCCAGGGCTAAGCGCTGCCACAGAGAGCAGCCATGGGCAGGTTTCCTCATCTGGAAAATGGGGCATAAGAAGGATGAGCTCCCACTGCCTGGGTGACCCCGAGGACCCCGAGAGCTGGGAGCAGCTCAGTTCTCACTCAGTGCCTGGACAATGAGTGCCTGGAGAACAGGGATCGCTCACGTGGGAGGAACGCTGTTTTACAAGAGCAAGGAAAGAGAAAAGCAGCTGAGGGTGAAGCAGCCATTTACCTTCTTACTTGCAAAAATTAAACCCTGCAGGACCCAAGGATTATACTAGAGTCACCGATGCTTTGAGAGTGAACGAGCAGGCATGAAGAGCTGGTTGTGGGGTAGTGTGTACACATACACAGACAAGACACAGCAGATGGTGAGAGTGGCTGGTGTGCACTTGGCTTTGCTGGACATTGGCTGCTCCCTCCTGACACCAGTGAGTCCTGCATTCCCGCGCGGCCACCCTGCTCCACTAGCCCGGGGGTGTCCCTGGTGCTGGCCCCCATCCTCTCACACACAGCCCCCTCTGCAGCCTCCCCAGCAGCTCACACTTTGCCACCATGCTTGGCTTGGCCACGGCCCATGAACGTGGCCTGCACCTACGGTGCAGCAGTTTTTGCTGCTGGTTTCCCACATGATTTAACCAGAAGCTCCCATCTGGTTCTGGCTCTTCTTTGCTGCCTCCAAGAGGACATTTGCAGCCTCCACTGTGTCCTGGGTCTGAGCTGGGCATCCAGACCCCAGTTCCCTAGAAGGAGGTGCAGGAGGAGGAGTACAGTTGAATATAATACTCATATCAGGTACGTTAATACTGACGGGTCTGCCCTGTATCTCCCAGTTCCCATTCTTCCTCCCTGGCCCCACATGGTGCCAGGCCCCAGCTCCCAGCTCACCCTGGTTGGTGGGGATGCTGGATGGTGCATGCAGCTGGGCTTGGAGTTGCAGTCTGAGTTTCCAGCAGCTGTGTCTTCAAGGAAAACTCCATCCCATGTTTTTGGCACAAAAACAGCACGCTGTGCCAGGCACAGGTGCACCCCATGGAAAAGCTTGCAGCTGGGAATGCACTTCCAGATGGAGATGGTGTGGCCTTAGCCCCAGAGATATCCCCAGATTCAGTGTGGGTTGGGTAGATTATAAGCTTGGGGATTTCTTAAGAAGGTAAGGAATGGGGGTGGGGATTTTGTTAACTAAAAACCAAGGGACAACCTCAGCTGCAACAGCAGGATTTCGCGCAGAGGGAAAACACGTCTGCTTTCTCCTTCACCTCCTTCCCACCTTTCCTTTTCTGACCTCCAAAATTTTGGAGGGTAGTGAATGAAGAAAACAAAGGAGATAATAAAAAGTGAAAATGGAGACTGTGATAATTCTTAATCTGTATTAATCACCTCTTGCATGTACAGGTGAAAGTCATCATGGTAGAAAGGCGATGATTTTAATGAGGCAGGTCTGGGACTAAACCTCTCTGCTAATCTGCTTCGTGGCTGGGGGACTGGGGATTAAATGCATTCATGGATGCAACAGTCTTCTTTGATGTGGCAATAACTGTGATGATCAGTTTTTAGGTCTGCTCACAGATCCTGACCTCGAAGGAGCTTGGAGGCAGGTCCTGTGTTCCTGGGTGGAGCCAGCTGGGCAGCTCCTGTCTGTAGAACGGAAGAGTGAGCAACAGCAAGAGCTTTTCTTTCTCATTTTGGTCACAATGGGCCCTGTCTGGGCTACTGCCTTTGCAATCTGGCTCTCAGAGAGGGATAGGTCACTGCACTGAGGGCGGCCTCCCATCTAGACTGTGAGGAAGAGGGTGAGTGTTAGCAATCATGCCCCAGTCCTGGAGTTGACACACATGGCCTGCCCGGCATGTTGGGATCATGGAAAGATAAGGCTGGGAAAAGCTCAGTGAGTAAGAAAGAGTGAGCAAGCCCTGTGCATGCAGCCCGCGGAGCCACGCACGGTAGGACCTGGGACTCAACGCGCCTGGGATTTCACGGTGCCTGGGGGCCCGCAGCGCCTGGGGTTTCACTGTGCCTGGGGGCCCGCAGCGCCTGGGGTTTCACCGTGCCTGGGGTCTCACTGTGCCTGGGGCCTGTGGTGCTTGGGGTTCCAGCTATGCCTCCAAGATGAACCAATGCCACCCACTGAGGACGTTGCTTGTGAGGGGCCAAGGCTCGAGTGCCCGAGGTCCTGCTGGTTCCAGATGAGGGGAGCTTGCGTCACCCATGCTGGCTGCCCTCCTCGCAGGGCAGGACTTGGCTGTCCACCCATCAGCCTGCAGCTGATGTGCGACCTGGTCACTCCGCACCCGGCTGACTGAGGCTCAGCTCTGGAAGCAGCACAGACACCAGGTGAACAGTGGGTGTCCCCACAACACAGCGGCCCCGCAGGGTCCAGGTGAACAGTGGGTGTCTCCCCTACGCGGCAGCCCCGTGGGGTCCAGGTCTTCTCCCGCCACAGCCACCTCATCAGAGCCGATGGTGCCCAGAGCACTACGGGGTAGAGACCTCACACTGTGGAAAGTAGGTTTCCCTGGAATTCTGAACCTGCTGAAGCAGCCTTTAGAACCGAAGTTTAGAAAAGTACATTTTCAGTTAAACAAAGGCTGAGAGAATGTGTGACCATCACACCCAAACCACAATAAATGCAAAACAGGATGAAGAAAAATGATAACAATTGGAAATTCTAGTTCACAAAAAAAGATTAAAGAGTACCAAAAACAGTAAATGGTGGAGGGAAAATTACTGTTTTAGTGACATCCTCTGGAAATTACAACATATGCAGAAGAAACATCACTGACAACACGGTACAGAAGCTGAGAGGAGGATGCGGTAAGGATTTTATATTTACATAAAATGTTATGATCTTTATTTAATATGAGACTTTAAGTATATTTTAATTTCTAAATGACTCACTGAAAATAAATAGAAGTCATAGTTAAAAAAAAAAAAACACAAGTTACAAAATCCATACTAAAAAAAAAAAAAACAAAAAAACCCTTATTAAACAAACAAACAAAGCAAAACTACGACAATCCAGAAGACCAGGAAGGTGGAACAGAGGAAATACCAGGTTCAGGAGCCAACTGAAACCCAACCACATGAATAGCAGATCTGTACTGACTGAACACTGCCACTGAAAAAGAGACTGTCAGTGTAGGTGAAAAGCAAGCCTGCATAGGCTTTTACAAGGAAACGTTCTTTCGAGATAAAGATACAAATAGATTCAAACTGAAAAGGCGGACAAATGTATACCACAGAAATGCTTGTTATCAAGAGGCTGCACAGGTGTACGGATGGCAGACGAGAGAGATGACAGGAAGGACCAGCATCGCCAGGGACAGAGAAGGACATTTCATATTAATGAGTCCACTTGCTTAGAAAACCTAATGATCATAAGCATGCATGCACCTGATACTAAATAACAAAATACATGAAGCAAAAATAACCAAATTTAAAGGGTAAATGCCTGAATTCACAATTTGACAATTCTAATACCTATGTCTCTGGAATCAATAGAAAAATAACAATAAAACGACAAGATAGAAGAGATTATAACTAGAGCACTGGGAGAAAACCGCAAATCCAATATGCTTAAAATTATTAGTCGATAATTTAAGAATTATTTTAAAAAGTAGGACACTAAAGAAAGGTAAATGGGCTGGAAAACCTACAAACCAGCACAGGAAGGAAGTGGAAAAAGGACATGTCAATTGAAAATAAGTCTGGAGAAAGGAAAAGAGAATCAAGGATAAAGTTTTGCAAATCCAAAATCCAAAATCACATGATAGAAATAAGTTCAAATATATCACTTTTTCCTACCAAACACAGAGGGATTAACCACACATATTAAAATACAAAATTATCAATAGCAAAGCAGTACTTTCAAATGAAGGGCAAAAAAGAATGGAAATGAAACCACTCAGTAAATATTCACAGAAAGCAAGTTGCTATAGCAAAATTAATCTTAGTTCAAATACAATTTAAGGAAGAAATAATAAACAACAGAATGGATGCCACACATGAGCAATAGAACCAAGCAGGTGACACAGGGTTAAGTCCAATGCTGGCTTCACCTCCAGGACACACAGGGAGACTAATAGGAGGAGATCGAGAGAGGAAAACTGGGGTTGTACTTCTCAAATTAAATGGAAAATACACAAAAACCTTATGAGTATTAAAGGTTTAAAAATCACAACAAATACTGAACATACATTATTTTCTAATACATGGTAATACTTACCAAATGGGACCATACTAGGTTGCAAAAGAAATTACAAAAAAACTGGAGGTGGGAACCAAAGAATTAATAGAAGTTAAGAACAAAAACCAAACCCCACATATTTTGGGGAAAATGGCACAGTGATTAAATGGTAAATCCCTATAAATGTGAAGGGACTCACCTAGAATAGAGATAAGATGCTAGAATTCAATCCACAACAAGTGACAGCCTGGCATTCTGAAGGACGGCACAGGAAAGGGTGCAGTCCCAAGGGAGTACAGAGAAGGACGTCCTCAGATCCTGGATGGAGAAGGATGTCCCTCAGGTACTGCATGAAGAAGGATGACCCTCAGTCCTGGATGGAGAAGGATGAACCCCAGTCCTGGATAGAGAAGGATGAACCCTGAATCATGGATGGAGAAGGATGTCCCCCCATCCTGGATGGAGAAGGACACACTCCAGCCCTGGATGGAGAAGGATGCCCCCCAAATCCTGGATAGAGACAAATGCCCCTCAGTTTCTGGATGGAGACAAATACCTTTGGGGACCTCAGGGGGAAGTAGGCCCCCTCCCAGCCTTCACATCTGTAGTTGTCCTGACCTGTTACCGTAGAACAAAGAGATCTGGAGGAATAAACATGGGGTTAAACTTTACTCCTAATCCTTTAAACCAACATTTTTTAAATTCTAGATTTCATTTTATAAAAATAAGTCAAATGTATGACACAAATACAATATAACAACAGATTAAATCTGTTTTTCTAAATCTGAGCCCTGGCTACAGGTTCCATTATTCACTTTACTTTTCTGTATTTCTAAAGCTTTTCAAACTAGAAAATAAAAAAGTTCATTGAAGAAAATGTGACTTTCAAAAATTAGTTTATTCTATGGGCTCCTTTGGAGATCATAAATCTACTAAAATTACTAGTGGATCTATATTACAAGCTCAGTGGTAAAACAGACAATAAGAAAATATTCTATTTTGTTAGAAATTAGCGTTGAGTGAATATTAATCAAAAGTTTAAAACCAAAATACATGGACGTAAGAATAGATTATTCCACTTAATTCTCCACTGACTTTAAATCTAATTGCTAAATTTACCCTTTGCCCTTTTCCCCTCCTTCAAATCTCCTAGTAACTCTTCATTTTCCTCTCCTGTCAATATTCTGTTCTCATTTATTTATTTTTTCCTATTTCCTGATTTTTTGAACAACTCTCAGGGACTCATGTTTTGCTTGTATCAGAATGAGTTCGTTACACAAACCCCTTAGGCAACAAGACCTCACCAAGGAGAGCACCTGGAGACTCCAGACCATGGAGCCTCTCCTGGTTTTGACTCAGGCTACCTGACAAGTATGTTTGAGTTACAAATTGTTTAATTTTTTTAGATCCCTTATGGAAAAAGAAGGATTTTAATAACCATTCATTGAAAATGCACACAGGCATTTTATAACTGACATTTCTTGCCGTTTCTGCGCTGTGACCTCGTAATTGCCTCTGAAGAACCTCACTATCCTCATTCTACCCCTCAGGCTCCAGAGGGCAAAGTCAGAAATCTGTGGATATAAAACACGGAAACATTCAGTCTCTGAAGGAAAAGCCTATAAACCAAAGACGGGAGCGGGGACAGAACGTCACGCTACTGCCTGGTGGCATTTTGCCTCGTTTTTCATACCTTGCCATGGATGGAACGTCTAAGCCCAATGCAGTGACTTGTCTCCTCAGAGAAGCCCTGTGAGATTCCTTTCCTTACAATCCCGACTATCCCTTCAGGTGAGAGGAGGCTCTTCTAGGTCAAGCGTTAAGTAACTTCTGCAAGTTTACTCGGCCAGTGAAGGGAAGGGCAGGGTGGGAGTCAGACGGAACCTTCTAGAACGTGAACCCCATGCTGCAGGTGCCTGCCGTGCGCTCACCCTTCGCTGGGATTTATGCATCTGAGATTATGACATGGGAAACGTCCACACCATGCATGTAACACGTACGCTTTCTGTGCCCTCCAATGTGATAAGAGATGGGGGAGTTTTTCTAGTTTTACTGATTTAATATGGCAAAGGCCTTCCACCGGTAATGGAAGGAAATGTCCCTCACCAGTGCAGCCGGGAAGCTGTGAGGACAGTGGGGGGGGTGGGGGGGGCGATGACCCAGGAGAAGGGAACGCACAGGAGGGGAGACATCAGCCCAGGTACCCTGCGATTGAATTTGCATTTTCTGGGGAGCCTCACAGGAAGCTGGGGAATGTGAGACCGGACTCTGTCTTCAGGAGGCCACTGGGTATTCGTGGTACCCGTGTGAAGAGCGGACTGAGGGGCGGGACGGGGAGAAGCTGTTTCCGCCAGGAGGAGGGCGCTTCCGGCGGGAGACGGAGGGTCCTGGAAGACGAGAGGCGGCCCCAGCCGATTGGACCAGGAGGCTGGAGACCCACGAGACGAGGCTCCGGGTGACTGGAGTTAGGCAGAGGAGGCATCGGATCAGGGTTTTGCACAAGGGGGTGGCTAAATTGCTGTCTGTCGAGGGTGTATTGGACCTCACCTTCCTGCTGTGTCTGTACGCTTTGTGCGGCCTGGCCACCAAGTCTGGGAGAATGGACTCCACCAGGAGCGGTGAAGCTCTCAGACGTCTCCGCAGAGAGCGGCGCCTGGAGCCGACTAACCTCCTGCAGGAAACGGCAGAGGCGTCCGGGGCTCCGTGTCCTCAGACAGTGACCGAGAGGATGCCAAAGGGCCATTTCCTCAGAACGCAACCAAGAGCTGCAGTGGGTTCTACGTCCTCCCACGTGACTAGGAAGAACCTGAGGGGTGATGTCTTCAGACAGGGTCCCGGAAGGACGCCAGGGCTCCATCCCAGGGCAGCCGGGTTCCTGTTCCTCCTGAACGCTAGCTGGTCCCTCTATCTTGAAAACGTTTTGGCATTGGAATAAGGACAGGGTGTGCTTACCTGCAGCCAAAACAGTCTTCAGTGATGCAAATGTGCAGGTGAGTCTCCCTGACGCCAGTGCTTTCCGAGCGCGCACCTGGAAACCCAGGCAGGTGGGCCCCAGGCTGTGCAGGGCATTCTGCAGATCTAACTACCCAGAGCCAAGGTTTGCTCATGTATGAAAGTTAATCCATGTCCACAACCATCCCCACAGCCATTTACACCAAAACCGTGGGAAAATGGGATACATTTATCCGAGGGTAGAAGCAAGCACAACTGTTTCCTAAAACATTCCGTAAGAATGCCCAGAAATGCAAACACACATGAGGTCCTAGTGCCTGGTGGGAACCTGAGGTCCCCCTTAAGGGGAGTTCCTGTGATGCTGCTGCGGCTTATAACAAAACGTGAGGCAGCAGGGCCTAACTCCTGATTGGGTAATTAGGCCAATGAAACGGCAGCGATGAAGCATTTAGGCAAGTGAGCCATCTCATACAGCTATCATTGCTCAGTAAATGACTCGCAAGACAGCCGCCATTAACTTTCGAAAAACCACAATTTATAAATTTGGAAAAGCAGAGAAGATTTTATTTCTTATAAAGGATTACAGCCTGCAAGGTGGCCACCCCACGGGCTGGGAAGTCCAGCCTCCTGCCAAGACCCGAGATGAGCACTTCTAGGAGAACGGGTTGGGGCAGGAGCTTCAGGCTGAACAGGCTGGCTAAAGATACACATTCGTCAGGCATAGGAGAGCTGTGGATATTCACGAAGGTGGTGCTGACATATATGTACTGAACAGACACGTGTGTAACATATGACTCATGTTCACCTTGGGTTGGAGATGTAACATTTACATGTATTACAATCAGGTCCCGTATGTCAAAAGGTGTTTTCAGAATGTGAAGGCAGCCTCTGTAAACCGGTCAGAACCCGTCTGTAATCTGAGGTTGCTTAGGAGAGTTACTGAAATCAGCCTCTTGTGCAATCAGAGCTGTAGTTATGGCCTATGGAACAGTGTCTGGGAGCTGGCTAAGCTGCGATGGGTTTAATGTTGATTCGAGGCCAGTGCTTGTTTGGCTGCTAGAAAAGAAGAAAAGCCTTGTGGCAGTGAGGGCAGTTTATTCTTTGCATGTGGGGTGTGTGACTTCACCTTTGCCTGCAGTGGCCTTAGGTTCTGTTCATAATTTGGTATCTCATTGCCGCAAAGAGTCTGTTCTGTTCGTTTTATAACCTGTTTTATAACCTCTGTGTCTAAACTGTAAATGGAAGGGGTATCTGAGGCCCGTCCAGCCTCCCATCCCATCACAGCCAGGAACGCAGCTTTAAGGTTTTTCTGGGGTTTCCTTGGCCATTCCATCAGTTGTTGGGGGACGCTTAGGATTTTATTTTAGTTTATATTACTAAGAGGAAAACAATAAAATGCATTAAATTTTCCATGTCCCTCAGAAAAGTTTTGCATAGTAATTTTTGGTTATTCCACAAATTTGTCCAATGGTTCTGCACATGATCATATTTAAACCTTTCTAAGGGAACATACAAAAGATAAAATCAAAAGCAATTATACGGTGAAAGTTTCAAGGCAGCACAACTTGCAGGAAAATGAGGCAGCAGAAGGAGAGGAAGGGGACTCATTGTGAACACTGGGTCAAAGGAGGATAGAGAGAAGCCCATGGAAGAACCTGCCCATTTCAAGTTTGGGATATTCTGCCTAATCCCTAGCTTCTATTTCTTCAAGCTTTTTAGCTGCTTTTAAGTCATAGTCTCTGCTCTGTGGGGTCTGGAGGCTGGCAGAGGCCCAGCAGGAAAGGGCTGCCGGCTAATTCCAATAGCACTGCTCTTCTACCAAATGGAGTGTTTAAATGTTGATTTTGGCAAAATCTGTGAGCAGGTTGCTCTCCCCTCCCCAGATCTCTCAGGATACTTTGTAAATCATCTGTGAGTACACTTTTACTGCTCCTGCAGCAATCTTCCTTACTTATAACCTATCGAGACATTTTAAAGTGACGCAGATCTGGGGCATGTGAGGAGAGCATGTAGATACATGCCCCACTGGGATCCACAGTGCCCTGAGACCCTCCGCTCCCCCACAGGCTGTGACAGGAGGGCACTCTGGGTCACTGAGGGGAGGTTGTGGGGGAGCAGAGGTCCTGTGTTGTGTCTTCCGACCCTGCACGTGACCCCCTGTTCAAGTCCACAGGCTCTAAGTGCCTTCCAACCCTGCCTGTGACCCCCCGTTCAAGCCCATGGGCTCTGAGTGCCTTCTGACCCTGTGTGTGACCCCCTGTTCAAGTCCACATGCTCACCATGGCCTGGAAAATGCTGCTCGTAAGTCCACCTTTGAAAATTGACTTCAACATGAGAACATGATCATTCCTATTTTATTCATTTGCATGTGTTCCACAGGTGTTTAGTTGTTCTTGTGTCAGGTATAGGGTAGATGACAAAAAATCAAACATGCTGCCCTTCAGAACATAGCCAAGTGGGGAAGACAGACCTCGGGTCAGTGAACACATGATCTTGATGTGTGTGAATCCACTGGTAGCTGGTAAGTGTGTGTGTGAGACACAGAGCCTGTGAAAATGACTGATTTAGAGGAAAGGTTCGCTGAGATATTGTGAAACTTTCAGCCTAAAAATATCATTTTCAGAAATAGGACTCCGTAGATTTTCTGTTAATTGAATCTTTCTTCAGAAATTTGGCTTAAAAAATATCTTCCAGACAGTGTTTTTGGAGGCGAGGCTTGACCTCAGTTTTCTAAATAATAGATACTCCCGAGAGTTAAAATTTTAATAGGTGAACTATTATTGATTCTTTAAATTCAGGTCCTTATAAACAAAGCAGACACCACCAAGACTCACATTAAGCAATAATCTAAGGAAACAAAGCCATCGGAGCATGGAATGGCAGAGCAGGAGGCAGTGTCTGGTCTCCACGCCCCGCGAAGCAGGCCCACATCACCCCCAGGATACAGCGACAGCCCAGGCAGAGCAGGGAGGGCCCCAGATCAGAACAGGATGAGGACAGATCTAAAAAACGTGAACTGTAAAAACCACTGTCTTCCTAGAAAGATGACAGTTTTCAGGCTGCATTCCTCATAATACAAAGCATTTAAATGTTTCCCATGATGGAGAAAATGTTGAGTGTTCTTTTTTTCTGGTTTTGTGAATGAAAACTTATACGTGGGCAGAGGCAAGTCCCACGGGGGCCCAAACACTGTGGGCACGCAGGAAGCTGCCTTAAGAAGCAGGTTTTCCCCTGACCGCACACCCAGCCGTAGTTTTCTGTGTCCAGTGTCATGAAAATATTTGAATCAGGGACACAAAAGAAGTTCTGTTCCTTGCCAGATTTTTAAAAGAAGTTATTAAGTTTTTAAAACTGACTTGTGAAATGAGAATAAACCCCCTCTCTGTGAAGCACAAATTAAACAATGCGGGAACCAGATGGAAAATAGCTTCCAATGTCCTGCAGCCGCTCAGCGAACTTCCATTTCTTTAAAACACTCAGATCTTCATTGAACTGAAACATTTTATCAGGAACGAATAGAAAAGATGGGCCATTATAATATATATTAAGAACCAGGTGCTGCACCCTCGGGTGGCTCACACCTTGTATACTAGGGGGTCGGGGCCCGGGTAAGTTAACTCACCAAAATGAATAGAGTTTGGCACAGGACAAATGGGCTAAAATTCTGGACATACCACCTACTACGTCTGTAGCCTTGGACCCATTATTCACCTGTGTAAAAGTCAGGATAAGACAGCACTTGCCTCAGTTCTCTCAGGAGCCTTCCCCACCTCCTCCTGGGGGCACAGGGACCCTCCCCACCTCCTCCTGGGGGCAAAGGGACCCACCCCACCTCCTCCTGGGACTACAGATATCCTCACCACCTCCTCTTGGGTGAACAGGGACACCAACCACCTCCTTCCGGGGCACAGGGACCCCCCGACCTCCTCCTGGGAACACAGCGACCCTCACACCTTCTGCTAGGAGCACAGGCCATCCGTGAGCTTTTGCTGAAGTACACAGAAATGTGTGGTGAATCCCCAATAATTGAAGACACGTTTCCGTTTCCACCCTGGGCACCAGCCAGCCCCCCGGAGAAGTCAGGTGTGATCAGAGCAGGGCGGTGGCACAGCTCTCCCCAGACACCATGGCCAGCAAGACAGACGTGAAGGATGCTGAGGTCTGGCCGGCCCCTGCTCAGGTCCCAGAATGGCCAGAACGCACTGTTCTCTTCTGAAAAATCAGACATAACCCAGGGGAACTGACATCAGAGAAGCCGAGTGTCTCCAGCAAGGAAAAGTGTCATTTCGTGTGGGCAGCACTCCCTCAGCCCTGCCCACACCGTGCACCGTGCACCGTGCCACTGAGGGCTCCAACCGCGTGCCCTGCATCTAAGGGGACCGGATTCAGAAAAGAAAGTGCAGGCGTTTATTCACCATGTGCCACACACAGGAAAAATCCACATTTGTTCTGTTTTTCAAATGAGAAAGCTGAATACAGAACGAGTCATGCTTCCTGAAGCCACAGTCATAGCCGTTTGTGGGAACCTGGAGGTTGGATTCTGGAGAGACGTCCCTGTGAGCCAAGTGTGCAGGTTCCCAGGAGCTTTGCTGTCTCCTTGCCATTGCTGCAAGGACGGGGTGCTGGGGGCGTGCATCCTGGAAGCCTGCTCCACTGTGAACACAGCCCAGGGGTGGAGAGCGGGAGAGCCAGGGCCTCACCTGGACAGCAGGACTTTCCCCGGTGGAGAAGCGAGTTACACACTACCACCTGGGGTACAGTCAGAAACTTTCATGGGGATTAAATTTTTGAAACAAGACCTGTGTGACATGTAGCTGCATTCTCATATCCTGAAGCATTTCATGGAAATGCCTAATACATTGACACAGAAATGGGATCCTGCCAGCACTCAGCCATCTGTGTACCGAGAGCAGGCTCGGTCCAAACCCGTGGCCACCAGGCCTCCTCTATACAGCTCTGATGTAGGAATGCAGGTCGTTTTGGCAGCAACGCCTAATCAGGTTCAATCAGGCTATTTTTAAATAGGTTTGCCTTTTCTGAGCGTAGAAGAGCTGGTCAGCGTGCGGCAGTGGGTGGGGCAGGGCTGGCTAGGAGGTGAAGGAAGTCGTAGTTTTAGTATAAATTGGCATCAGAGACTCCTTGAGATACACGATGTGCGTGGGAAGGCCTGGGCATGTTCTGCTTTTAGACACACTTTCTGTCTCGGGCATCAGCTCACCGATGTGCAGACGTTTCTCTTTTGTGGGGCGGCCAGAGTCGAGCAGGCAGGGAAGGAGTTGCTGGAAGCCATTTTCTTATTTGACAAAGTTTCAGTGTGTTGGGAAACTGATGTTAGTTATTGAGTACTGTGTTTGCAAGTGTCTAAGCATCATCACTGAACAAAACCAGCCCAAGTGTGTGTCCCTGCGGAGCCCACAGTCTGTGGGTCGAGTGCTAAACACCAGCAGGTGTTTGTGAGTAAATTGTGTGATGTCAGAAGATGGCAGGGGCCATAGTTTTTGTCTTTTGTTTACAAGGCCGTGGTGCCTGTGGCCATGCAGGTGGCATCCTCAGAGCAGCCTTGTGGATACCCTGGTGTCTGGCAGGAGGCCCGCGGGAGGCACTGGGACAGCAGCATTCACACACAGGGAACAGCAGGCGGGGGCTCTGACAGGGACGTCTCCTCTGTGGCGGAAGAACAGGAAAGAGCCCATGGGCTGAGGACACAGGAAAGTGGGGGCAGTGGTGGGAAAGGTCGATGGGCACGACCTCGTGAGGGCTTCACAGGACCCAGGAGGGCATGGCAGCTCTTACCGGAGAGTGTCCCGGAGAATCAGGAAGCCTCGCAGGGTTTTAAGCAGGGAAGTGACAGGATCTGACACCTTTTTAAGTGGATTGTCAGGCTTCTGGGTTGAGAAGGGCTGGGCTGGGAAGGTGGCACCTGCCCGAATCAGGAGGGGCATCCGTATGGTTCAGGCTGATATGCCAGCAGCAGTCATGGGAACTGCTTTCTGTGTGTGCTGGGAATGGGCCATTAGGATTCTCTGAGGAATTACACTGGGGTATGAAAGAAAGAAAGAAAGAGATGGATGATTAACTCAAAGCATTTGCATAAGCAGCTGAGGGAGGTGTTGCAGCACCTGGGGTGGGGGTTCACGGTGCGGATGATACTAACCTCCCGGACTGAGTGCCCGAAGGCACAGCATGCGAGTACTTCTGTGTCCCACCTCCCTCACTGCAGGCTCTGTCCTGAGACTTGTTCTCGTCTGTGAACGGTGACTGAGAGGAAATAGCTCACATCACCTCCCGGTAGAAGCAGATGGAAGCACCTTCCCTGTTTCATCTTTCCCCATGCAGAGACCTCAGAAGCCTCACCAACGACTGTGCAGCAGTCAGACCCTGAGTGACCGCGTGGAGTAGAGCTCGGTGCTGACAGCTGCGCAGCTTCCGTGAATGAGAAATGAGCCTTCACTGCCTGCAGTCACCAAGGCCTGGAGGCTTCTCTGTTGAAGAAGCAAGCAGACAGGTGGAGCAGGCTGTGGGTGGGGAAGCTGGAAGCTCAGTGCTGAGCCTTTTGAGTTCTCTATTAGACGACCAAGTGCAGACATCAAGCAGGAACTTGAAACATGAGTGAGCAGTCTGGAAGTGCATGAACTTTGTGTCATGGAAAATGATAGCCCTCCCCCAAAAACACAACTTGGTAGATAAATTGAACTATTTTGAGTTTAAGAAGCTCACTTGCTAAAGAGCAAGCCATACAATGAAATTAATGTGAAGAAAAACTATGCAAATTAACATGATGCTGTCATTTGGAATGTTATGTGACTAAACCTTTGGATCTCAATGATAGTTTGTACTACATTGGTTAGTTCAGAAAAGTGCTGAGGCCCGGCGAAGCTGCTGAGGCATCCCAGAAACCCTGCTCTGTATACTGTCATAAAAATGATAATATTAAAAGCCACGATCTTTAAAATGAAGATGACCCCCTGACATTTGGGCATAGGAATTCCCCAAGCTCTTACAATTCTTTAATTTCAGCTTTGAATGGTGTTTCATTTTCAGCAACCACCTGCATAAATAATTCATTCTCTTTAAAGATGCTGGGAACTAAGCAACTGGGATAATTGACAATTCTGAAAGGAAGAAGATGAACGTGCATGTTATGGAAAGGTCATTTTCCTATAAGGTTTTCTCTCTGAGGATTTGTGTGGTGCTGAATGAAAAAATATTAAATCAACTAAAATATTTTCTTGAAAATCTCATAACATTACAAAATAAAGTTTCTTTTGTGTGAAGTTAAATAGAAATGAAAATTATAAGTGGAATATTTAGAATACATAATGCATCCTCTGTGTAGATAATTTTAATCTAGTCCAGTCTTTTAAAGTCAACATAGTTTTTTGTTTCATGTTAATTAAATATAGATGTGATCTGTCAAATTGAAAGTTGCAAAATTTTTTAGAAAGAGACGTACACTGCTATAAATAGCAAGTACGAGGATGGTAAGTGAGCTTTAGGGGTGTTGGCTGTTGACTGGTGATATTAAATACAGCTGATTTCCCCTTTGTCATACTGGAGCCTTGTTCCATTTACAAAGAGATAACAATGTAAGTCCGGCAAACCAGCTAGCTTACTTTTTTTTTTTTTTTTTTTTGAGACGGAGTCTCGCTCTGTCTCCCGGGCTATAGTGCAGTGGCGCGATCTTGGCTCACTGCAAGCTCTGTCTCCTGGGTTCACACCATTCTCCTGCCTCAGCCTCCCGAGTAGCTGGGACTACAGGTGCCTGCCACCACACCCGGCTAGTTTTTTGTATATTTTAGTAGAGACGGGGTTTCACCGTGTTAGCCAGGATGGTCTCCATCTCCTGACCTCGTGATCCGCCCGTCTCGGCCTCCCAAAGTGCTGGGATTACAGGCTTGAGCCACCACACCCGGCCGCTAGCTTACTTTTAAATGAAATTCTTAGCATTTACTGAGGCCTCAGGTACCAGACATGCACGACCAGCTGCAGATACTGAAAGGCGAACAACTTGGTCACCCTTCTTGACTTGTTACTAAAATGATAAATTATTTAAAACATGAAAAATAACTGTTGTTCATTGAAAAATTAAATATAAATATATTAAATATAAAATAATTAAATAGAAAATCAGGCAAGGATTTATAACTTACTTAAAGAAGTGGCCAGGTCCTAGCTCTACATATGGAAAAGTCCCATTGCTAGGCTGACTCTATGATGGCTAAAGCATATGGCACCCTTTTTTAGCCAACAACGGCAAATGCCTGCTTCCTGAGGCACTTGCAAGGTTGATGGTCTTGAAGGAATATTATTTATGTCTTGGCGAAAGATCAGTGGAGACAGTGGCATTTTAGCTAGGGCCTTAGGGATGGACTAGTCATTTCTTTCTCTAGTTTCTCTGAGTTCAATCTGATACCAATGTAAATCATCAGGAAAAAAAAAATTTGGCACCACTGTGGCTCCCCGTAGAAATGCTGTCGCTGAATGGCACTTCCAGGTGTGCCTTTAATTACTTGTATAATTACAGCACTATTCACGATCACACACGCCTAAGAAATGAGCACTGACTGAATAACACCATCTAGGTGCAGCCTCTACTTACATTTCTGTGATTGCCCTGGAGAGAGCTTCCTTTATTGTTTTTGAACCCAAAACCAGGATTGTTTCAAAGTTCACGTATTGTATCTGAAGGGTTTCTCTCCATTCTGTTTTTTTAAGAATGGACTTTTTAAAGCAGGTTTTAGATTCAGAGCAAAACCGAGAGGAAGGAACAGAGGTTTCCCACGTATCCCCTGCACACCAGGCTGGCAGCTACCAGCCTGCTACCACCATCCCCGCTGACACAAAACAGTGGTTCCAGCGGATGCGCCTCCAAGGGCACACGCTATCACGTCACAGGGCATCCACAGCTCCTGCTGGCATTCACTCTTGGCGTTTGGCCCGATGAAGAGGGGTGGAGAGCGTAGGAAGTTGAGGGAGCTGCTGGGGGTCCCGCAGGGAGCCTGTATTGTGCACAGACCTCCACATTCTGCAGAAGAGGAGGCCCTTTGAGTGCATGTTCCTGCGAAATGGTCTGACCGCATGCACATTTAGGAAGACGGCCAAGGAAAGGGGAGACGTCCATTTAGCTGGGCATTGGAAGGATCCAAAGGACAGAGAATAAAGCTACGGCTTAATGGCATTTACTTCAACCCCATGCCCAGCACTGCATGCCTGCCCTTCCAATGACAATGGCCTCTTTCTCCATTTTTACTTATTTTTATTTTAACTATATACATATAGAAAATAATATACAGTTATATATATGCTACATGTGTATATATACTTAAAATAATATATTATTATTCAATGTAATATGCATTTTAAATATTAGGTCAGTGCAAAAGTAATAACAGTTTTTGCCACTAAAAGTAATGACAAAAACCACAATTATATCAACCTAATATATGTTCTATATTTTTCTACATATATGTTATGTATGTTTTAAATATAAACCTTCTCCAACACTGTTTTGGAAATAGGTGTGATGCAATTAATACATTTCTGCATGAGTGGCTTATTCTTTTTCCCTTAGCAGCACAGCAGTTTCCTAGAATACTCTCTTGGCGGGACACTATGTTCAGGAGGGGGTTCTCTGAAGACAAGGATAGACATTTGGCCTCTGAGGACGCAGGTGCCACACAGTGCCCACACATCACCACAGAAATGGACACCAATGCTGCTTTGAACAAGACCTATTTCAGAGCCCGTGTTGATTAGGAGAATCTAATTTACATGACTTCTGAGTCTCTAGAATTTCTCTGTAACATCACTAGGCTCAGTTGTTTTGAGTTGAGCCAAGCAGTGACTGGACAAAAATACTGTCCTGGCCTCTGGGGATGAAAGCGGATGCTGTGCCAGGGGGTCACTCTATGTTTAGTGGGACACTCTCCATGTGAAGGTGTCTCCCTGTGCCCAGCTGTCCCTCCCCGTGTAGTGGGACACTCTCCATGTGAAGGTGTCTCCCTGGGCCCGGCCGTCCCTCCCCGTGTAGTGGGACACTCTCCATGTGAAGGTGTCTCCCTGTGCCCAGCTGTCCCTCCCCGTGTAGCAGTGCACTCTCCCTGTGCAGGTGTCTCCCATTCTGCTTTCATGCCTTTCTCACGCCCAGCTGTGGGGAGGAGCCCTTGGGCCGGGCATTCTTCAGAGCTGTCTTCAGAGCTGAGTGCAGCAGTGGAGCTTAGTCTTGTTGAGCAGCCGCTGCTTACGGCACAAACACACTCATACCCTTTAAATTGTTCTCTCCAAAGAGCCATTTCTGCTTTCAAAAATAGGACCATGGCGGATATTAGTTTCCAGAAAATGCTTTTTAGGACGCCTTCCCAGCACAGAGCACCACCCTGTTGTACTCTCCGGAGCCTTTTCCAGCTACCGGATGCTTCCAGGAACGTTGGCTGGCTGCATAACAGTATGGGTGTCAAATGCATTGCCGTGATGTGCCGCAGGACGGAGCAACTGACTGGAATTTCATAGCCTCACACCCAGCCCCGCAGCAAGTCCCAATGCCTTCCCTATCCACATGGAAATCGCTGACATTAGTGTCAGATGCGTGTGATAAATAACAAAGATAAGATAACTGTCTTTAGAAGGCACCTATTAAAATAAAAAACTCATCTTACTCTGTTGGCACCTCTATAGGACTTGTTTTTCAAACCAGCTTTTGATATGGTTTGAACTAAAGTACCCTGAACATCGGAGGCAGCACAAAGTTAGAGCCCAGAGAGGGGTGTGTGGGACTTGGCTTGAGCTGCGGCTCCAAGGGGCAGTGACAAGAATGTGGCCCTCTGGGCTGGCTGGACTCTGCTTCAGGAACCCAACAAGCACATGCTCACAGCACCTGCCATGGGCCCGTCCCTTCCCTGGGCACAGCAAGGGAAAGGTCACTGCCTCTGCTGTAATGAGAGTGCAGGCAGGCAGCCCCTGCCCCCGCCCCGGCCCTGCCCGCTCTGTGGCCCCTCAGTCGCTGATGCTCCCTGGAGTCCGGCCGGAGCCTCTGCTTCCCGCCATGGCCTCTCCTGCCGGCTGGTGTCACTCAGCCCCACGGTCCTCAGTGTTCTCTGTAGACAAATGACCCCAAGCTCTCGTCTCTACTCCGGAGGCCTCTCCTGAGCTCCACACTTGTGACACGTCATGTTCCAGCTTAGATGTCTTACAATGTCTGGACAAGAGGTAACAGGAGGCACCTCTGATGCCTGGGAGAAGCGCACCAGCATCTGCAGCCGGCCCCGCATCCAGGGCACCACACCCACCCGCGGCCCTCACCAGAACCTGGAGGTCCAGCTTCACTCCTGCTGCAGAGGCTGTAGCACACTTGAAATCTCCAACTGGACTTTCTAGTCTGCTGTGTTTTCCTGCAGGCCCTCACAGTGGTTTCCCGGTGGAGACACTGAACTGAGGAGACCGAGGAGGGAGGTGCCTCAGGGCGGCATGTGGGGCTCATGTCCCAGACCATGTGCTGGGACTTGTGAACACCAGACACTGAGTCCTCCCAGCAGCTCACTGGGTGCTACTCTTGTTGTTCTGCACATGAGGAACCTGTCAGAGAACTTCACTGACCCCAGTGATACAGATGATGGTTACGGAGTGTTAGCTCCTGTTCTAGGAATAGAGAATCCGTTGGTAAACAGCAGAAGGCCATTATTCAAAGGATCACAGGACTGGATCGTAGGAGGAGCTCTAAGAGTAACTGACCTTGGGTTCTCTCTGGCGGGCAGCGACACAGGAGACACCCTGCAGGGAACAGGGAAGCCTCAGCCCCAGCTCTGACTCCATGTGCTTCACCACAGCCATGATGCTTCTCAAACGTCTGTGGGCATCAGGAGAAAGGACAGATCAGGGTGTGACACGGCCCACAGTCGCCTCTCACCACGACGGAAGGATGGGTACGTTTGTGATTGCACGCTTCATCCACGGGATTCTCCAGGAGGAGGCTGAGGTGAGCCTTCCAGAATCTTTTCTGCAGTCAATTTCCATCTCTGTGTAGGTCTGTAGAATCATCCCTCAATGAATTGCCAGTTTGGTAAGCGGGCGGTTGACATGAAGCAACACTCCCGCTTTATCAGTCGCCTGGATTCCATTCAAATTGCAAACCTCTTCTGGCTTTGCACATTTCATTCCCTGTTACTTCTTTCCATTAAAACAATTCAGAATGTTACATTGACACATGGTAAAAATGTTTTATGATCGGACAAAACCTTTAGTTGAAAATAAAATTGTTCACTTATGCAGGGATGCTATGCCCTGAAAAAAATAAGCTGAAGAATTGGAGAGAAAAGCCTCCTTCAAAAACTGCCCCCAGCTTTGACTGAGGTCACAGGATCTCCTGGAAAACACAGTGAGGGTGTGAACAGGGGCCAGGGGAGATTCTCTGTGCTTCTTCAGCCCCCGCTGTGGAGGGCGGACAGGAACGGGCTGTGCTAGGATGTAAGCAGAGTGGGGCACTGGCCCTGGACTCCAGCTGCAGGGCCAGGAGGGGCCTCAGGAGGAGATGGCGTTTAAATTAGAACATGATGGGCATGCGTCGAGAATTTAACAGCAAAGAAGCTTGGAGGTTATTGTAGCCTAAAGAGTCACGGGTGAGTCACAGGCTGAACTAAATAGTGGGTTTTTACTACAGTGGTATTACTTCAGGAAAATGAGAGGAAACACTAATACTTGCTGAGGGTGACATATTAAACCAAAGTGCAGGGGAGGTTAAGCAGATTGCGGTGACTGGCCAAAAATACAATGTCAAAATAAGGAGTTATTGCTGCTTAACTCAAAGAAATGCCAGGGTGACTTATTCACCATGAGAGTGGGGCTTGGGGAACAGGAACAAGGCAGTGACAAAGGTTAGTGTGAACAGGAGTAGGTGAAGAATAAGCCACTAATCTTCTCAATAAATAACTACCCAATGTAGTCCCCCACATTCTATCCATGGAGTATGTAGTAAAAGTGTTATTTGAGGTCAGTACATGGATTCTTAAATAACTAATCTTGGGAATATTAACTCCATTTAAAAAAGTCAGATCCCAAGACACATAATACACTACTCAGATAGAAATCTGCATGCTATAAAAAGCAGTGTAATTAGAACTAAATATTTGAAAGAATATATAATCTTACATTTTCCATAAGCTGCAAGGAAAAAAAAAAATAAATGTTTTTCACAATAGCTAAAAGACTTTGTATGGCCAAGTAACAAACCAAGATAAAATATATGTAGCCTGTGTAACTGTGCACGCCTTAGCCTCCCTGCCTCCAGCCTCTACCCTCCCTGCCTACCACCCTTCAGCCTCCCTGCCTCCCACCCTCCAGCTTGCCTGTCTCCCACCC
>NW_016821253.1:396631-456462 GCF_001698545.2 Rhinopithecus bieti | reverse complement strand
TCCCTGCCTCCCACCCTCCAGCCTACCTGTCTCCCACCTTCCCTCCTCTCTGCCTCCCACCCTCAGCTTGCCTGTCACCCACCCTCCCACTTCCCTGCCTCCCACCCTCCAGCCTACCTGTCTCCCACCTTCCCTCCTCTCTGCCTCCCACCCTCCAGCTTGCCTGTCTCCCAACCTCCTACCTCCCTGCCTCCCACCCTCCAGCCTACCTGTCTCCCACCTTCCCTCCTCTCTGCCTCCCACCCTCAGCTTGCCTGTCACCCACCCTCCCACTTCCCTGCCTCCCACCCTCCAACCTGCCTGTCTCCCACCTTCCCTCCTATCTCTCTCCCACCCTCCCACCTTCCTGCTTCCCATCCTCCAGCCTGCTGGCAGGTGGCCCCTCCTCTACACAGCCTCCCAGGAGGAGAAAAGAGGAGACAATACCTGATAATACCTGGAAGGTGATATTAAGTAAAGAAGGGAAAATACATAAATTCACAATTCAAAAAAGCAGAGTGCTCAATAAGCACGAGATGATGTTCAGCTCGTAAATATAAGAAACTAAACATAAAACTAACAATATCATACCATCTTTTCTCTCCTAGGGTTGGAAAATATTTTTTAAGTGACAGTTACTCGAGTTGGTTGCGATGCGCACTGTTGGCACCAACGTGGACAGACAACCGTTTGACAGGATCCATGAAAGTAAAAGGCATGTTTGTAACTGGACAAAAAATGCTCTATTTTAGAAATCTTTTCCTCAGAACCTGCTCTTACTGGACAAATCTGTACATTTATGACTCTTCACCTTTTTATCTATCTTTTACAAGTTTTGGCTCCACCATGTATACACATGCTTAAAACTAAAAACAATGTATAATGTGCACAGAGGAGAGAGTTGCTTCGTTACACCCATAACGGCTCATCTCTGCCAAGACCAAGACAAATCCTTTATTAGTTTTTGCAGAGTTTTTACACAAATACAGCAAATGAAAATACATAGTTAGGGTGGTTTAGAAATTGCAGACCCATGCTTCTGTAAAAAAACAAACCTGTGAAGTAAAGCACGGCATTCATTTGCAGTCCCCTAAGTGAAGCCTGCTGGTCAGATGCTGCGTCCTGAAGGTATTTGGTTAATCTCTCTGCAGGCTGCCCACCCCAGTCCCATAGGTGTGGTTGTCATTCATTTGAAATACAGGTCTGTTCATTTGCTTCTGTTTGCACACCATTTGGGCATTTCCACCCACCTGCGTTGATTCTTTTATATAGTTCTAAAAAAACAATACAAATGGTCTGTTCAATGAAGTGATGTGTTTGTGGGATAGGTATGTGAAATTTAACGTGGTTCTCAAAGCACAAAAAACCCTACTGAGAAGCATCCTGCAACCAACTTTTCTATTCTGTTCCCAGCCCCATCCGTGACAAGCTTGGCCTTCCGCTCTCTGTGTCTGTGTTCTACAATTAAGCAGATACATGTATCTTATTTTCAATATTTTACACACATTGTGAAATACTTTAGACATATTTTGTACTATTTCCCACGTAGTAATATATCCTGGAAATCAGTTTTAGTCACTTCCTGTGGCTCTTTCTCTCCTCTTTATTTTATAGCTCTTTTCTATTCCCCTGTGCAGATGCCACACAATTTCCTCACCCACTCTCCAAGGCATAGACGTTTAGGTCATTTTCAGTAGTTTTCCATTTCAGTGAGGCAGGCAGTAACCATGTGTTTGTGTTTTATATTGTTGCAGGTGTATCTTCAGAAAGAATTCCTGTTGTTGCAGGTGTACCTTCAGAAAGAATTCCTAGGTGAGGGATTGCTCATTCAAAACGTACATGCGTACCTTGCCAAATGATAGATATTGCCAAATGTTCATTCAAAGGGTTTTCCTAGTTTCCATTCCCACTTGCAACCCTATCACAGCATTTGTTTCCCCACAGCCTCACCAGCACTGTGTGTTGTCACCGTTTTCCCCAAATTAATTAGGTAAGAAATGGTATCTCAGTGTTACTTCTATTTGCATTTCTCAAACTATGAGTGACCTTTGACTATCTTTTCATATATTTAAGGGACATCCCCCCACACACACACTTTTTTTTTTCAGATGGAGTCTTGCTCTGTTGCCCAGGATGGAGTGCAATGGCACCATCTCGGCTCACTGCAACCTCCACCTCCTGGGTTCAAGTGATTCTCCTCCCTCAGTCTCCTGAGTAGCTGGGATTACAGGTGCCCGCCACCACGCCCAGCTAATTTTGTATTTTAGTAGAGACAGGGTTTCACCATGTTGGTCAGGCTGGTCCCAAACTCCTGACCTCGTGATCTACCCACCTTGGCCTCCCAAAGTGCTGGGATTACAGGCGTGAGCCACTGCGCACAGCCCATCCCCCTTTTTAATAACACCCTTGTTAAGACATAATTTACATATCATACAATTATCCCTGTTTATTGTTTGTGTGTTTATTTTCTTTCCAACTTTAATTTTAGGTTTGGGTGTACATGTGCAGTTTTGTTACATGGGTAAATTGCACATCACAGAGGTTTGGTGTATAGATGGTGTACAGATTATTTCGTGACCCAGGAAATAAGCATAGTACCTGAGAAGTTGTTTTTTTATCCTTGCCCTCCTCCTGCCCTCCACCTTCAAGTAGGACCCACTGTCCTGTCCTTCTTTGTGTCCATGTGTTTTCAATATTTAGCTCTTATTTATAAGTGAGAAGATGCAGTATTTGGTTTTCTGTTTATGTGTAAGTTCGGTTAGGATAATGGCCTCCAGCTGCATCTATGTTGCTGCAAAAAAACATGATTTCATTCTTTTTTATGGCTGTGTGATCTTCTGTGGTATATATGTTCCACATTTTCTTTAACCAGTCCACTAATGATGAGCATTTGGGTTGATTCCATGTCTTCGCTATTCTGAATAGTGCTGCAATGAACATACACATGCATGGGTCTTTATGTTAGAATGATTTCTATTTCTTTGGGTTTATCCACAGTAATGGGATTGCTATGGTAGTTCTAAGTTCTTTGAGAAAACTACAAACTGATTTACACAGTGGCTGAACAAGTTTACATTCCCACTAGCATTGCATAATATTTCCCTTTTCTCTGCAGCCTCACCAGCATCTATTATTCTTTGACTTTTTCTTAATAGCCATTCTGACTGGTGTAAGATGGTATTTCACTATAGTTTTGATTTGTATTTCTCTAATTATTACTGATGTTGAACATTTTTTTCATATGTTTGTTGGTCATGTTTATGTCTTGTTTTCAGAAGCGTCTGTTCATGTCTTTTGTCTCTTTATTAAATGGGTTGCTTTTTGCTTATTTTCTTATAGATTCTAGGTATTAAACCAATGTCAGATTCATACTTTGCAAACATTTTCTCCCATTCCACAGGTTGTCTGTTAACTCTGTTGATAGTTTCTTTTGCTGTGCAGAAGTTCTAGTTTAATTAGGTCTCATTTGTCAATTTTTGGTTTTGTTGCAATTGCTTTTGGTGACTTTGTCATGAAATCATTGCCAGGGCTTACATCCAGAATGGTATTTTCTAGGTTTTCTTTCAGGGTTTTTATAGTTTTAGGTTTTATATTTAATTCTTTAATCAATCTGGAGTTGATTTTTGTATATGGTGAAAGGAAGAGGTCTGGTTTCAATTTTCTGCATATGGCTAGCTGGTTATCCCAGTACCATTTACTGAATAAAGAGTTATTTCCCCTTGCTTGTTGTTTTCTTTTCTTTCTTTCTTTTTTGATTTTTTTTTTTTTTGTAATTTTGTTAAATATCAGGTAGTTATAGGTGTGAAGCTTTATTTCTGGGTTTTCTAACCTGTTCCATTGGTCTGTGTCTGTTTTTACACCAACACTATGCTGTTTTGGTTACTGTAGCCTTGTAGTATAGTTTGGAGTCAGGTAGTGTGATGCCTTTGGCTTTGTTCTTTTTGCTTAGGATTGCTTTGACTATTTGGGCTTTTTTTTTATTATTCCATATGAACTTTAGAATTCCTTTTACTAATTCTTTGAAAAACATCATTAGTGGTTTGATAGGAGTAGCATTAAACCTGTAAATTACTTTGGGCAGTGTGGTCATTTTAACAATATTAATTCTTGCTATCCATGAGCATGGTATGTTTTTCCATTTGTTTGTGTTGTCTGTTTTCTTTCAGCAGTGTTTTGTAATTCTCATTGCAGAGATTTTCACCTCCCCTTCTTTCTAGCTGCTTCTAATATGTTTTCTTTCATGCTGACCTTGGAGAATCTGATGACTCTGGGTCTTGGGGTTGGTTGTCTTGTATGGTATCTCACAGGGGTCCTCTGCATTTCTTGAATGTCAGCCTCTCTAGTGAGGTTGGAGAAATTTTCATGGACAATATCCTCATATATGTTTTCCAAGTTGCTTGCTTTCTCTCTCTCTCTTTTGGGGATGCCAGTGAGTCACAGCATTGGTCCTTTCACATAATCCCATATTTCTCATACATTTTGTTCATTCTTTTTAAATTTCTTTTTTAAACTTTTGTCTGAGTTGATTTGAAAAACTGGTGTTTGAGCACTGAGATTCTTTTCTCAGCTTGATCTGTTATGCTATTAACACTTCTGCTTGTGTTATGAAACTTTTGTAGTGAGCTTTTTAGCTCTGTCTAAATGTAGTTCTTTCTTAAAATGGCTATTTTATCTTTTAGCTCTTATATTATTTTCTTGGATTACTTATATTTCCTGGATTGGATTTTGACTTTCTCCTGCATCTCCATGATTTCTGTTTCTATCCATGTTCTGAATTACATGTCTGTTATTTCAGCCTGATTAAGAACCATTGCTGGAAAGCCAGTCCAGTCATTTGGAGGTAAGTAGACACTCTGGCTTTTAGAGTTACCAGAGTTCTTGGGCTGATTCTTTCTCATCTGTGTGGGCTGATGTTCCTTTCATCTTGGAAGTTGCTGTTGTTTAGATGGGGTTTATTGCTTTTATCTCCTTTGATGCGCTTGAGGGTTTGACTGTAGTGTAAGTTGGGTTCAGTCAACAGGCTTTATTTCTGGAAGATTTCAGGGAGCCAAGGCTCAGCTCAGCACTCCTGGGCTGCATGATCTCACCCTAGCGTCTGGTACCAGGACCACAGCTTTGTTCTCTGGCCGCCTGAGGTTAAGCAACTGCTGTACTAGAGGAGCTGAGCTGTTCCCAGTCTGTTGGCAACAATACTCCAAAGGGGGCTGCCAGCCAAAGCATTTCATTGAGGCAGTGGCAGCAGGATCTACACTTGTGTGTGCATGCCAGAGGCAGCAGCAGCCTACTGTTTTAAAATGTGAAGTTAGAGGTTGGTTTCTGTGTGTGTGTTTTTTTAGTATGTTCAGAGTGTGCAGCCTTCACCAGTAACAACCTTTTAATCACCTAATGAACATGCACTGCTCATTTCTCCCTCAGTCCAGACACTGCCACAAGCAATGCACTTTCTATCTCTCTAGAGTTGCCTGTTTAGGATGTTTTAATCAAAGGGAATCACACAATCATTTGTGACTGGCTTTTTTCACTCAGCATATTGCTTGCAAGGTTCCTCTGTGTGGTAGCAGGAATAAGTCCTTTATTCCTATTTCAGAAAAATATTTTGTTGTGTGACTACAACATATTATATTTATCCATTTATTATTTGATGAACATTTGATTTGTCTTTGCCTTTTGGATTTGTTCAATAAGACTTATATGTTTTTGTAAACATATGTTTTCAATTCTCTTGAATATATACCTAGAAGTGGAATTACTGGATTGTATTGTAACTCTATGTTTATCATTTTAAGAAAATGTCAAAGCTGAACTATTTTCCAAAATGGTAGCACACTTCCTGAACACCAATTAACCATATATGTAAGGGATTATTTCAGAAATCTACACGTCCAGTGATTTATGTGTCTCTTTTGCCATTTCCGTCCTGTCATGATAACTGAAGCTTTGTAGTAAATTTTGAAATCAAAAGTGTGAATTTTCAAATGTATTATTTTAATATTGTTTTGGATATTCTGGATTCTTTGCATTTTCCTATAAATTTTAGAATTATAGCACAGTTAAAAGCCAGTTAGAATTTTGACAGCAATTACATTAAATTTGTAGATAAATTTGGAGAATATCACCACATTAACAAGGTTACGTCTTGCAATCAGTAGCATGGGGGTCTTCCATGTATTTGATTCTCTGTAATTTCCTTTTACAATGTTTTATAGATTTTTACTATACAAGTCTTACACTTATTTATGTTAAATTTAAACATAAATATTTTATTGTCTTTATACTATTTTTAAAGATTTCTAAATTTTATTTTGAAATTATTTTATTTCTAGGATACAAAAGTGTACTTAATTTTTGCATATTGATCTTGTATCCTGGCACTGAGTTTTTTAAATTCCTTTTTTTAATAATTTTTCAAAAAAATTTTTTACGTACAAGACCATGTAATCTGCAAATAGATATAGTGTTATTTATTCCTTTCCAACCTTGGTCAGTGTATTATCATAAAATGGTGTTGAATTTTGTTAAAAGATTTTTTTACATCAATTAAAATGATCATGTGTATTTTGGCCTTTCTTCAATCAATATGGTATGTTACTCTTAGCTTTTCTGTATTTGATAACAGTCATCCTTACAGGTGTGAGACAATATCTCATGTGGTTTTAATTTGTATTTCCCTTATGATTAATGACGTTGAGCACCTTTTCATGTACCTTAAGGCCATTTTTATGTCTTCTTTGGAAAATTGTTCAGGTTCTTCACCCATTTTTTGAGTTGTTTTGTGACAAATTGTTGTTGTTTTCCTGCTGTTGAGTTGTGGGAGTTCTTCATAAATTTTGGATATTAACCCCTTATCAGGTATGTGGTTTGCAATTATTTTTTTCCATAAGGTGACTTTTTATTTTATTGATTGTTTCCTTTGCTATACAGAAGCTTTTTGATTCCAGGTAGTGTTATTTATTTATTTATGGTTTTGTAGTATAAGTGTTTGATATAATATTTAAAAAATATATTGCCAAGGCCAATGCCAAGAAATTTTTTTCCTCTACTTTCTATTCTAGAAGTTATAGTTTCAGGTCTTCCATTTAGGTCTTTCATTTATTTTGAATTAACTTTTGTGTATGGTGTGAAATATGCATCCAATTTTATACTGTTTCATGTGGAAATCCAGTTTTCCCAGAACCATTTATTGAAGAGACTGTTTCCCATTGTGCCCTTTTGGAGCCTGTATTAGTTATGGCTTTCTAGAGGGACAGAACCAATGGACTATATATAAAGGGGAGGTTATTAAGTATTAACTCACATGATCACAAGGTCCCACAATAGGCCATCTGCAGGCTGAGGAGCAAGGAGAACCCGTCAGAGTTTCAAAACTGAAGAACTTGGAGTCCAATGTTCAAGGGCAGGAAGCATCCAGCACAGGAAAAAGATGTAGGCTGGGAGGCCAGGCCAGTCTCTCTTTTCATATTTTTATGCCTGCTTATATTCTATCAGTGCTGGCAGGTGCTTCGATTGTGCCCACCCACATTAAGGGTGGGTCTGCCTTTCCCAGCCCACTGACTCAAATGTTAATCTCTTTTGGCAACACCCTCACAGGCATACCCAGGATAAATACCTTTTGTCCTTCAATTCAATCAAGTTGATACTTAGTGTTAACCATCACAGAGCTCTTGTCATAAATTGGCTGATAATATATGTTTGAATTCATTTCTGGTCACTGTGTTCTGCTCCCTTGGTCTAGGTTTCTGTTTTTATGCCAGCGCCATGCTGTTTTGTTTATTATAAATTTGTAATATGATTTTAAATCAGAAAATGTGATGATTCCAACTTTGTTTTACTTTTTGGAGGGGATTTTGTCTGGTGTTAGTGTAGCAAACTTCAGTTCTTTCAGTTGATGTTTTCATGGTATTTGTTTTTCTATCCTTTTAATATCACCCTATTTGATTCTTTTAGTCTGAAGTGTTTTCTTGCAGACAAGATATAGCTCAACTATTTTAATTCATTCCAAAATCTCTGCTTTTCAAAATAAAATGTTTAACCCATTTAAATTAATTTAAATTACTGATAAGGTAGGATTTATATCTTTCATTTTGCTGAGTTGCTTTTGTATATTTCTGTCTTTTTTTTATCCTGTTCCTTCATTGCTATTTACTTTTAGGTTAAGTAGTTTCTAGTGTGCCATTTTAAGCTGTTTCTTTTACTGTATTTTAAAAATTATTTTCTTAGTGGCTTCCCTGGGGATTAAAATAACATACTAACTAAAATAATATTGTTTATATTAATACCAACTTAATTTCAATACTATTCAAAAATTTGTTCCAACAATGCTCTTTTAAATTTTCTTCTTTTGCTATTATTGTCAAACAACATTTTTATACAATAGAAATCCATCAACATAGTTTTATCATTATTAGTATTTATGCTTTATTTCAGAAGAGGATCATAAGCAAAATGATTATTTTGGCATTGATCAAACAAACATCATTAAACTCATCTGTTCTTGTACATATCTTATATGAATTTGTATCTTTATACAAAGGACATATCTGTGTCCATATCTATTGTATTATTCATCTTTCCTGGTGGATTCCACTTACTGCCTGCTGTTCTTTCACTTCAGACTGAACTGCCCCTCCCGGTTATTTATGGTAGAGCACGTTTGATAGCAATAATTGTTTTTTTGTTCTGAGAATGATTTATTTCTCCTTCATATTTTAAAGAAAGCTCTGCTGCACATAGAATTCTTGATATTTTGTTTTTAGTGTTTCAAATATGTTTCCTCACTGCCTTCTGGTGCCCATGTTTTCTGATAAGCCGATTGTTAATCTTATTGATAATACTTTCATATGATGCATCCAGGTTGTCTTGGCACTCTCCACATTTTCTGTTTCTTTTGGGTGTTTAGTTTGACTACAATGTGTGTAGGTGTGCATTTCTTTTAGTACATTCTGCTAGGAGTTCATCGAGATTCTTAAATGTGCAGATTAACCTTTTACATCAAATTTTAAAAGTTTTGGCCATTATTTCTTCAAATGTTCTGTATGATTATTTCTCTCTTTCTTTCCTCTCTTAATGGGACACCCATTGGTCAATGTTAGGTATCATGTGTACTGAACTGAAATGCCTGTGTGCACAAGTCTTTACTAAACTGAAATACTTGTGTGCCTCCAAAATTTATGTGTTGAAATCCTAATCCCGACAATGTGATAATATCTGGAGGTGAGGCCTTTGGGAGGTAATTAGGTCATGAAAATGGAGCCCTTGTAAATGAGATTTGAGCCTTTATAAGAGCAAGTCAGACAGCTAGCTGCTGTTCCTTCCACCATGTGAGAACACAGCAAGAAGGCACCATATGTGAGCCAGAAAGCAGGACTTCTTCAGACACGGAATCTGCTGGTGTCTTGATCTCAGACTTCCCACCCTCCAGACTGTGGGAAATAAATTTCTATTGTTTAAAAGCTGTATAGTACATATTTTGTTATAACAACCTTAATGGACTAAGATTTTTTAAATGGTACCAAGAAATGGGGGTGCTACTGTAAACAAATATCTACAAATGTGGAATTGCCTTGGCTTTAGAACTGGTAATGGATAGAGGCTGGAAGAGTTTTTAGGTGCATGCTGAAAAAACCTACATTGCCATGGATGGACTATTAAAGGCAATTTGGTGAGAGCCCAGACAGGAAAAAGAAAGCCTGAAGAGAAACACCCAGTTGTCTTAGAGGACACCTACGCAATCCTGAACAAAGTCGCAGAAATATGGCTGGCAAAAAGGCCATTCTGATGAGGTCTCAGATGGAATGAGAAACATGTTATTAGAAACTGGAGGAAAGGCCATCTTTGTTATAAAATGGCAAAGAACTTGGCACAATTGTGTTCATGTCCTAGTGTTTTGTGGAAGGTAGAAATCGCAAGGAACAAAGATGAGTATTTAGCTGAGGAGATTTTCATACCAAGTGTTGAAGGGGTTGTTTGGTCCCTCTTGATGACTTACAGTAAAATTTAAAAAGAGAAATCACTTGAAGATGGAATTATTAAACAAAAAAGAACTAGAATATAAAGATTTAGCAAATTATCAGCTGAACCATGTTGCAAATAAATGAGAAAGCATGCTTGAAAGAGAACACGAAGGGTGTGGCTCAAGTGCCCTTTGATAGGGAGATTAGTAGCAGTATAAACTATGAACTGCCTTAGCCACCTCAGCAGAAAAACTGTCAGTTTGATCTGACAATGAAGGAGATGAGAAGGAACAAATGAAGGCTGTTGGATTTCTTGGATTTTATAGAATAGGACTATAGCACTATTCTTTAAGACAAAGGAAGAAAGACCCCAAAAGTAATTCAGGGATTATCAGGACTGCTTCCCCCATTTTGAAAAGGGGGACCATCACCTAATTTCCAACAGGCCAGATGATGTTTGCCCAAAGACATTGGGGCAGAGCCCTTAGGGTGCAATTCCTTCTCCTAGGGTACAGAAAGGGTTGTTGCCACTCCAGTAGGTCCATAAGGCAGGAAAACCACCTCATTGAGCAGGGTGGGAAGTGTACAAAATTAAGCCGAAAAGGACTTTCTCCAGCCTTAGGATCTCATAAAGTTTGCCTTGCTGGATTTTGGACTTGCTTGGGACCCATCACCACTGTTTTCTTTTCTATTTCTCTCTTTTGGGAGAAAGGGGTAACTGTGTCTGTCCCATCATTGTATTTTGGAAGCCCATACTTTTTAATTTAGTGAATTTATCATGCAGAGAAATTTTGCCTCAGAATAAGTAGTGTACATCGAATCTCACCTATATTTGACTTAAATAATATTTTAATAAAACTTTGGACATTACATTGCAGACCAGTTGCTGAAACAGGTTACAACTTTTGGGCTGTTAGAATGAAATGAATGTCTTTGGTATGTGAGAAGGACATACATTTTGTGGGGCAAGAAAGCAAAATTTGCAATTAACTGAATATTTCTGTCCCCCCAAATTCATGTTGATGGTATTCAGAGGTGGGGCTTTTGAGAGAATTAGGTCATGAGTATGAAACCTTCATGAACTGAATGAGTGCCCTGATAAAAAGAGTCCAGGGAGCTGGCCAGTGCTCTTTCCACCATGTGGGGTTACAAAGAAGTCAGCAGCCTGCAACTAGGAAGATGACCCTCACCAGAATTCAACCACGATGTCACCCTGGTCTCAGACTTCCAGGCTTCAGAACTGTGGGAAGTAAAATTGTTGTTGTTCAGCCACGTAGTTTATCGTATTTCATTACAGTACCTGAACTGACTAAGACAGTGCCCCAAAGTTTGAGTCTATTTATTTATCTTCATTCTTTTATTTTCTCTCTTTCTTGGACTGAATAATCTCACTTGAAGTATCTTCAAGTTTGCTGATTCTTTCTTCTGCCATCTCAAATGTGCTGTTAAATCACTTTAGCAAGATTTTATTTCAGTCATTAAACTTTTCAACTCTAGAATTGAAATTAAAAAAATAATTTCTTTTTTTGAGTGGTATTATATATGTGGGGAGCCATTTATCTCATGCTTGTTTAATTCTTTGAATGTGATATAATTTAGTTGTTCTATTAGAATTATATCTCATTTAATTTATGTGTCTAGTAAATCTAACAACTGTGCTTCCTCAGGACAGTTTCTTTCCACTGCTTGCTTTCCTGGGGATGGGCCATACTTTCCTGTGTTATATGCATGCCTCATGATTCTTTGTTGAAACTAAATATATATATTTTTTAACTTGTCCATTCTGGAAACTAAAGCTCCCAATCCGTGTGGTGGTGTTCCTCTTTGTTGTGGTTGCCATCATTGCTGTTGTTGCTGTTTGCTTGTCAGTGATCTTCCTGGTCTAATTCTGTAAAGTGCGTGTTCCCCACTTTGTGTGAACACAGAAGTCATGTTCAGTTATCTTCATTGTTAGCAAATGATTCAACCAAGATTTCTTAAGCCTCTTTCATCAATGTCTCCCACCCTTTGCAAAGGGCTTCCAATGTGAAATGGGGCATGCCTTCATTCAACACACTGACTGTACGTCTATGCCTTGGCCTTCGCCTCCTCCTTGTGAAGAGCTTCAGGATCAGCCTAAGGTAAGAGATGAGGACTTGTGTCTTTTCTGAGTTGTACGCAGCTCTGCAATCACATAGCTGTCTATATTCCCTGGAGCATGCAGATGCTTCTCAATGCCCTGTGGACATCTTACTTCCCAGATCTTCCCACTAAGATTCTTGGCCATCCTCTCGTTTGCAACAGTGGTATCACCTCTTTAGGTAAGTGCAATTGTAAACAATTTCCATTGGTTATTTTCAGTAGATTCCCTGGACATAGAATAAAGATTTTCTCACTGAGTGAGGTCAAATAATGACAATTTCTGAGAATGTCACAAATACTTTCTGGTTGTTTGCTAATGTGTTTATAGTGTTTTGTCATGAACTTGTGAAAATATTATGAATAATAAAATTTATCAATCTTTTATTGCATCTCAATTTTTAGTTGTAGACACAAAATCTTCTCTTACCCATGTTAAAGGGGAATTTACTCATTTCTTTTTTCTAGTGCATGTATGGTTTTGCTTTTTTACATTTAGTTTCCTGATACATTTATAGTTTATTCTTGTGTATGGCATAAAATAAAGATCCAAGTTTACCTTTGTCCAAATGGAAAATTAGTTTTCCAATACATTTATTAAGAAGTCCATCTTTGTTTCAGTGATAAGAGATAGGATCTTTATTGTACACTAAATTATTGTATTTTGGGGTCTATTTCTGGAAATTTATTTCATTCCACTGTTCTATTTTCTATCTATGTACCTGTACCACACTATGTAAATTATAGAGGTTGCATGGCATGTTTTTTTGTTTTGTTTTGTTTTGTTTTGAGACAGAGTCTTGCGCTGTCACCCAGGCTGGAGTGCAGTGGCTGGATCTCAGCTCACTGCAAGCTCTGCCTCCCGGGTTCACGCCATTCTCCTGCCTCAGCCTCCCGAGTAGCTGGGACTACAGGCACCCACCACCTCGCCTGGCTAGTTTTTTGTATTTTTTAGTAGGGACAGGGTTTCACCGTGTTAGCCAGGATGGTCTCGATCTCCTGACCTCGTGATCCGCCCGTCTCGTCCTCCCAAAGTGCTGGGATTACAGGCTTGAGCCACCGCACCCGGCCCCATATGAAATAGATTTTTATAGAGGCCTGCAAAATATTCTCTGATGGTTTATTTTTTAATAATTTCATTTCAATACTTCTCTTTGTGCATGTGTATCTGTACATCTATATATATATCTGTATCTATGTCTACAGCTCACTTTGTGTGTGTGTGTCCTTTATTCTTGTTTGAGTTAGGTAGTGATTTGTGTATTTTGTTCATTTGAAAAATACAGAATTATTATTATTAATGAAAGCTACTACTTTTCTAATTTCTACTTTATTCATTTTTTATCTATATTATTTCTTCATTTGAGCTTTCTTTGTTTACTTTGCTGTCTTTTTTAAACATTTAAGCTGATAATTTAATTCATTTTATTGTTTTATTTGTATTGAAAAAACATTAAGAACTATGGATTTTCCTCTGATTGCTGCTTTAAATATATCCCATATAGTATGATTTTTTGAGAAATTAAATACTTTCATATTTATTCATTAATTTCCCATCTTTGCCACTAGCTTTGTTGTAATCTTAGCTTTCTAATTAGATATGTAAACAATACACCATTGGCCACTGATCGACATTTTTTACAAATATCTGTTGGTGAATGAAAGTTATCCTTTAGTATGTTATTCAAAAAATTCTAAAGTATACAGAATTCCCTAAGTTCTTGTATGTTTAAAACTTGAAGAAAGTCTTGACTGAATATATTTGTTTTGCTTTACATTTTCTTTCCTTTTTATTTTACTTATGCTTCATTATTATCTTACACATTATTGTGCCTTGTAAATTATTTGATCTTTTGACCTGAAGGCTTTGAAGACGTTTTTCTTTGAGATCTAAGAGTTTTGTTGGGATGTGCTGTTGTTGGTCTATCTGGGTCAATTTTCCTGCTAATCTAGTGTATCTTTAAATACACAGACTAATAGCTTCTTTTGTTTTGGGAAGGTTTTCTCAGATTATAATTTTAAATATTTGTTACATTGAAATAGCTTTGTTGTTTTTGCCTTTATGGATTCCAATTATATGTATGTTGTTTCAGCCGTTTTCACCATAATCATTTTTACTTCTTCATTTTCTCATTTTCATTGTATTTCCCTACATTTATTCAATATGTCTTGGTAAATTTTCATTTTAGGCTATTTTCCATGGTGCACTTTGCCTTCTTTTTCTGAGATAACTTTGTTTTCAGCATTTTCTTCCTGTGTTCAATCAACTGTCATTTCATTCTCATTGTGGTTTTTCCTCTTTTTTTAAAATTTTTGTTTTACAGTGTCTAGATGTTTTTATATCTCACAAATAATTGTTTAAGGATAATTAACGTAGTTGGAAATATGAGGTTAAAATTTTATTCTGCTTCATGTTTCTTTTGGGGGTTTGAAGAGCAAACTGAATATTGTTTTTGGACTACTAATTTTAATGTAGTAGCTTTATTTAAATTAACATATTTTAAAATTAATTTTATGGATTTGAGGGTGGTTTATTAGATTCCTAATTCAATAGCACCCTCTTCTGTTCATGCAGTTAAGCATGGTTTCGTTAATGGATTTCTGCTGCTGCTATTGCTGGTGGTAGAGGGAGGGCTTGTGTTCTCTTTGACCATGTGGGACTTGAAACGTTGATCTTTTTTTCTTCCCATTTATCAACACCCAAAGAGTGTTTCTCTTAGTGCTTTTGCTTTCTTCTCCCCTGTAAGCAATGCATTTCAAAGACTGCCCCTCAAATTATACTCACCTTAAGGTTCTTCCATTGCAGTCACTTCTTTAAAATACCATAATACCTTTTCATTATTTTCATATTTAGGATGATTTTTCTCTTTAGGACTGTGATTTTAAATCCATCTTAAGCCCAATGCTACCTTCATTTTCTGTCTTCTCTGTAGTTGTTTTTAAGCCCCTTCACTCACCGCAAAGGCTTTTGGAAAAAGCATATAAAATCTTCCTTTAAAAAATTCTTTTTCTTACTTAGAAGTGACTTTTAAGTTTGAAATGATTCTGTGTCCAGTATGTTGAGTGTTTCCTTTTTTTTTAGATTCATGTTATTGTTTTGTATTTTTGGAGATTATTTGGGGAGGTGCAGATTTCAGAAACTACCATTATTCCTGTTAAATATTTTAAGAAAACAATATTTTGCTTTTAAACCAAATATTTTAAATTTTATTAATTGTAAGAAATTTTCAAAGATTGGAACACACACTTTGTCAAAGAAGAAATACAAATAAATAAACGTGAAAAAATTGTTCCACATTATCAGTAATCTTAGGTAGCAGGTTAAAACAATGATAGACCATGAAACATTTGTAAGGTCATTAAAAATGCATTGCCAATGTTGGCCTAACACTGCTGGTCTCAGGCACTCCTAAGTATGATAACTGAAAGTCTCAGTATATGGTACGAATGTCAAAGATGTTCCTATATTTCATTTTAGCCATTTAACTTCCAGAAAGTTATTGTGATCAAATAATAAACAATGAACACAATATTTATCTATAATGGTGTTCTGAAGAACTGTTTATTGGCCAGAGTTGGAAATAAGAGTTGGTTAAATAAATCATGGTTCATATAATGCAAACTATGTACAGATAATGTTTAGAAAATATTTAGTTATGATAAATATTACTCATAGTCTGTTGTTAACAAAAGGGTACAAAACAGTGTGTATACAAGCATTCCGTTTTTCTTTAAAAAGTGTGCCTGAATGTATGCAGAAGAAAACAAAATATTACCAATAATTTTATCATGCTTGTACAGTTACTGCTGGGTTTTGTTTCATTTTCTTTGTACTTTTAAGTTTGGCATATACATTTTCAATGAAAATACGTAATTTTAAAACAGAAACATGAATGAAAACATAGAACACTTTCTAAATTCACTAGTTCTGAACAAAGAATTCAAATAATTGTGACTTAATAATACTCCTAGGTTATCCTATAAAATTAACTCATGTGTCTCTGTTATCTACTGTAAAAATTAAAGGCATCACTTATTAATTTATTGATGCCAGAATATGTATGAGACAAATATTTCACATATTTATCTACTTTTAAAGATATATATAAAATTATTGATACAGATGGATTCTAGGAAGTGTTTTATAAGAAACAACAAAATACCCATCACTAACTGAAATGCTTTGGGCTGCGTTTGTGTGGTGCGGCCTCTTTCCACATTCCTCAGTGTCATCGCTCTCAGGTCATCAGGCTCTGATGGCCCCATCGGTCACACCGTCCTGTCAGTGAGCCACCCCCTCCCTAACCCCCATGAAGGGCCAGGTTTGTCTGCTCACATCAGCACCACATCCATCCCTGCACTGCCAATTCCTCTGGCCCTGCGGTGCCTTTCTTTGTCCCCACGGGGAGCCCTGGTACCTACAGGGGTCCCAGCTGCCTCCCGGTCAACTGTGCTTGAACCAGGGGGCTCCTACCTACCTTCTGAGCTCCTAATACCTACCCAGCCTGAACCACAGGCTTTCAGTCTTAACCCTCCCTGCCCTGCCCTGCCCTGCCCTCCCTCCCTTCTAAATCCCTGGCCTCCAGGCTGCACTTCAGGCTCGGAACTCTGACTTGAAGTTAGCAAGAAGCTATTGGGGCTGTTTCTCCATGGGCCTAAGTCAACCCAACATGGATCTAATTCACCTGGGCTGCGCCAGTGCCATCAGGTTTCCTGAGTCTGTTACAAACATGCATTCATGCTCATTTGTTAAACACACACCACACACAACACATATCACACACCATATATACAACACATCACACACACCACACATCACACCACACACACCACACACACCACACGCCACACACACCAGACATCACACACCACACACACATTACACACACCACACACAACACACATCACACACATCACAGCCCACATACACCACACACCACACAGACATATCACAGGCCACACAGACACCATACACACCACATACACCACACACCACACACCACATATCACACCCCACATACACCACACACCACACACCCATCTCACATGCCATACAGACAACATACACACCACATACACCACACACCACACATACATATCACAGGCCACACAGACACCATACACACCACACACCACATATCCCATCCCATATACACCACACACCACACACATATATCACATGCCATACAGACAACACACACACCACACACACCTCACATCACACACCACACACACATCACACACCACACAGATAATGCCATACACCAAAAACACCACATATCACACAGACTGCACACCCCATACAACACACACCATACATCCCACACCAAACATCACACACACACCACCCACACTACACGCACCACACGTCACACCCACCACACACATCACACACCACACATCACACACACCACACACACAACATACACCCCACACCATACACCACACATCTCACACAGTACATATGTCACATGCCACACATCATACACACATCACACACACCACACACATCACACACCACAGACACTATACACATCACACACCAGACACCACACACCACACACATCACACACACCACACACCCCACACACTACACACACCACACACACCACATAACACAGACATCACATGCACACACAGCACACACACTACACACATCACACACCACACATCAAACTCACCACACACACATCACACACCACACACTTCACATACCACATACATCACATGCCACCCACACAACATGCTACACACACCACATGCCACACACATCACACACCATGCACACCACATACACCACACTGCACATACCACACACACATCACACACATCACACACACACCACACACACCACACTACACATCACACACCAGACATCACACACACCACACACTAGACATCACATGCCACACACACCACACATTACACCCATCACACACATCACACACCACACACACCAAACACCACATATCACACACCACATACATCACACACCACACACACCACAAAAACCATACACACCACGCACTACACACATCACACAGCACAAACCACACACACCACACACTACAAACATCACACACCCTACCACACCACACACACCACACAGCACACACACTCACGCTGAGCAACTATTAATATAGTAAGTCGGCTGCTGAGTGCCTCACTATGGAAAAGGAGGGAGCCCCTCGATTTACTTGCCCTCAGACACTGGCTTATGAACTTCACGTGCCTCTATTGCCTGTAATGACAAAGTTTTGTGTGATTTCGGCACACTAGCTAGTGCTTACAGAATCTTCCAAAAGGCTTAAAAACAGCTTGTTACCAACAGGAATTAGGTCCAGGCAAAGTACAAAATAAAATAAAATCAGCTATAAAACTATACAACTGTGACAAGAAAACAGATTCCTATATATCTACAACACTCAAGTTTAATACGTATTTTCACTTTTTATGTAGGGAATATTTTTACCACTCTGAAAAGTACAGAGGATAATTTTATAGTAATTTGCCAACTACTTGGAAAAAAACAGAAACACCTGAAAATTTAACATGTTTTCTTCTGATCTTTTTTTAAAGAAAATAAAACAAAGAGACACTGATATTCACATATACTCCCCCAATTACATTCCCAGCATCCCTTCCCCAGAGGTAATCACTATAATGTGAAGTTGGTAAGTACCTGCTTTATAAAGTGCTTTATGCTTTGACTATACATGCAAGAAAAGGCTGACTTAAAACTAAGAGTTACATATGTATACATACATCCACATTGCTGTGGGTAAGTTTACATGTCCCCACATGCGAACGGACATAGACGAGTACAGGTCATTCCTTGTTCACTGCCATGTGATACTCCAGTCTCTGTCGCTCATCGTTTCATCTACGTCCTTGTCCATGGACGCTGTTTCATGGCCCACACTGCACCATGCACCCTTAGCTTGGGCTCCTTGTGCCTGACAGGAGCCCCTGCAGGGAAGAGTGGCTGGGCCTGGGCCCTGCACAGGCACTCCTCCAGATTTCCCTTCCTGAAGCCCCACTACGGGTCAGAACTCCTGCTGTTGAACAGGCAGGGCCTGTGCAGGGGCTCAGGCGCGAGGCATCTGATCTCAGAGTATCTGTATAGTCCTGGGCCCACCCCCCATGGAGGTCTTGGCCTCAGCTCTTCTGGTGCGGTCCTGGCCCAGCTCCCTGTGGAAGTCTTAGCCTCAGTTTTCCCGGTGTGGTCTTGGGCCAACTCCCCATGGAGGTCTTGGCCTCAGTTTCCCCTGTGCTGCCATTTCTTATCGTGACTGGTTGCTGCCATGGCAGGCATTGGCCACAGCCACACCTCCTTGTCATAAGCCAGGCTTTGGGGGAGCTCTGGGCTCTGTTCTTGATTCCCTCTGAAATGTGCCCTGGCTCCTGTATTGGATCCGGCTTGATCCAATGGCCAAAACTTGATTGCATATTTGATTTCAGTGAGCTGCATACCATCCCATCTCGCTGCCTTTTGTACAGCAATCATGTCCTTTAGGTCAGGGGTTAGTGGGATTCTCTGTAAATGTCCAGATAGTGACTATTTTAGACTTGGTGCATCATGCTGTCTCTGTCACAGTCATTTGCAGTTGCAGCACTGGGTAGCCTGGATAGGAGGCAGGTCTGGGTCCCCACATGAGTGCAGCCTGGGGCACGGAGGCTGGAGCAGCCCAGGGACCACAGCTGTGGACCTCTCTGTCTCACACACACAATCTAAGGAATCAGTTTCTAAAAAGCGTATTGTAACTCCCTATATACTAAGAAATGCCTAGGTAAAATAAAAATCATGTAACTCAGCCTCCCTTTTCAGGAGCAGAAATCTGTAGAACTGTAGAAAGTTAGTGATTTCCTCTGTCTTCACTTTAAAAAATTGAATCGTGTTTTCCCAAGTATGTGCACCAAAGCTGATCAGCTTCTGTTGATTCAGCAATGTCGTGTATGTGTGTGTGTGTATGTGTGTGTGTGTGTGTGCGTGCATGTGTGCTTGTGTACGATCTGCAGTATAACTCCTGGAGCTGGTGAGGTGAAGGGAGTAGCTTCAGCTCTGCTGGTTTTGTTTTTGCCCCTGAATACAGAAGATAGGAGTGTTCATTTCTACAGAATTCCCATTCAGGGCTTGCTGACTTTGGCTTAGGCTGAATAACTCTTCACATATCTGCACAGTTGTTCATGGCCTCTGGAGTCTGGCACATTTGCAAGTCCATGAGTAAACCAGCCTCTTCCAACATTTGCTGTGGCCCCATTCACCAGGAATGTTAGACCAAGTCATTGCTATGCCACGTCCTGGTGGAAAGAACTCAGGTTAGAGGAGAGTGTCTATATCCCAAATGATCTTTCTCAACTATTACCCAATACCTTTGCAGACTCTGTGAAAGGAAAACTCTTACGCCCACATAGATTTCATTAAAAGAAATACATTGTGGAGCTCTAAGAAATCATTTTTTTTCCCTGAAAACTGGTATGTGGTGAAGGTATTCATGACCTTGAGTGATGGAATTTCAGCTTAATTCCTCTTGAGAAAGTCAGGTGGTGTGATACAAAGATAACACGGTTTGTAAGGATGTGGACTCTGGCTTTACATTGTCAAATACCTCCATGGCTTCAGGCAAGAAATTGAACCTCTCTGAACTCCAGTGTTCCTGCTGTAAAAATGTCTTTTGCTTCCTTGTCTCCCAGGGCCACTGGCCATGCCTGGAAAGTACTTTGAGAAATGCAAACTATGCACTTTTTCTGGCTCTCTGGACCTGCACAGCAACATTGCTCCAAGCCTGGAGCCCCTCGGCCCACATGGGCACTGTGTGTCCCCTGAGGTTGGGGTCCTAACATCCAGGAGCCAGTTCCCCCTCAGCTGTGTGGGGAGCAACACAGCCAACACCTTCCAAAGGCGGCTTCTGCCAGGCGGAGCCTCGGGTGTCAGCTTCTCCCAGGCCATCTGGAGTGAGAGATTCCAATAGCCACGGTCATTCCCTGGCATCCTGGGAATCTCACTCTTCAGAGACTAGAGGACACACTCTCATCCTGCTGCCCGGGGACAGGAGGGCTTCCCACTTCACGTGCAACTCCCGCCAGTGAGACCCCCAGCCGGCTTGCGAAACGTGAACCCAGGTGTCCTCCGGCACAGCTCTCCTCACACGGACTCACATTTCCTCCCTGACCCTGGTTGCTGGGGCTGCTGAGATCTCTACTCAGGATCAGGAAACTGCCTCTTCCCCCGATGCCTTCATAGCCCCTGCCCCTAGCCTCTGCTCAGCCTTGATCACAGGAGCCCTGCATCCTCAGTGAATTCTGGGGCACAGAGTTCCCAAATCTCCTTCTTCCTCAGGGCCTGGCCCACATCTCTCAGTGCTGGTTTCTATTTCTAAACAATAATGTTCAAGGTCCTGGCCCCTTTGGGGCTCACCTTGAACACTATAGAGCCCCATCACCTTTCCACAGGAACAACGGATGCTTTCTCACACTTCCTTTCTGTGTAACTCCTGCTATTCTCATGAAAACATCAGGAGCCACACTCATGTCCCACTGGGCCTCCTAATCTTGTCTCTCTCAACTCCACTGCCATTGACTTTAATTTAGCTTTGGCCGTCTCTGGAGTGTGAGCCGTAAAGCACTGACTTCTGATGGGATGTGTCTGCCCTTCAAAGCATCCTTATTCACTCTGGTGGCAGCACTTGCTCTTTGAACCCTGAAATTTTCCACATTCTCCAACTCAACCCCTTCGTTCCAGCTCCAACATGCTACCTACTCATTACTGATCCTCCTCCCAGTCTTCGTGAAACACATCAAGCCATGCATCTTCAGATTCAGCGACAAGCCCTGGAGAGTGCTGGCCACGGTGTGGGCTTGGGACAGATCACCCACGTGGCTGCCTGGCTCCCCTGATGGCAGAGGTGCAGGCTGGGCTTTCCCTCACCTTTAATCCTCAATTCCCTCATTTATAAGATCAGAATAATTATATTACTTACCTCATTGGCATATTGAGAAGATTAAATTGATTATGTTTCTATGCCTATAACAGGGAATGTGCTCAGCAAATGTCAGCTAAGGGGTCATCTCTGGTCTTCCCCACCCACTCCTCATGAGACGGTCCCAGCCTTCACCACGACCCCCAAAACGCTCATTCCACCCAGCAGACAGTACACCTCCTCATTCAGAGTCGAATGGGCCTGGCACCCTAGGATTCTCACTCCAAATGCTGGAGTTAAAGCCACGTCTTTATCCACAGGGAGAGAGAATGCCGTTGTCCAGGACCAGGTAGGTTCTGCCGCCTGACCTCATGCTCCAGTCTTCTCCAGCAACTTTCAGGTTCCGTGCTGCCATTGGGTTTCGTGCCATAGGGTTCTGAGCGGTCGGGTTCTATGATGCCAGGTTCCGGTTCTGTGCCGTCGAGTTCTGTGCCCTCAGGTTCTGTGCTGTCAGTTCTGGTTCCGTGCTGTTGGTTCCGGTTCCGTGCTGTCAGGTTCCGTGCTGCCGCTGGGTTCCGTGCCGACGTCAGGTTCCCTGCTGTCGGTTCCGGCTCCCTGCTGCCACTGGGTTCTGAGCCGATGTCAGGTTCCGTGTTGTCAAATTCCCTGCTGTCGGGTTCCGGTTCCGTGCTGCCATTGGGTTCCGAGCCGCCGTCAGGTTCCGAGCTGTTGGTTCCGGTTCCGTGTTGTCAGGTTCCATGCTGCTGTTGGGTTCCGAGCCGACGTCAGGTTCCCTGCTGCTGTCGAGTTCCGGTTCTGTGCTGTCAGGTTCTGGTTCCCTGTAGTTGGGTTCCATGCCATCAGGTTCCGTGCTGTCAGGTTCTGAGCCGTTGGGTTCTGGTTCTGTGCCGTCGCATTCCAGTTCAGTGCCATCGATTCCGGTTCCTTGCCGTTGGGTTCCGTGCCATTGGGTTCCTTGTTGTAACCCCTTCTCCAGACCTCCCTCTACTTCCCACTCCTCTTGAGGGATGGCTGCCCTGAGAGCTTCTCATCTGATCAAGTCTACCCAACTTAAAACATAAAAGACAGAATTTCACCGAGTTCTGGGTCTTTCTGTCGCTGTTTCTTATAGAATATCCCACAGCCAAACAACACAAACTTTCACTAATTGCTTTTACAGTTTCCCATCCTATCGGGACATTCAAATTCCCAGAGAAAACTAATTCTGCTCTGGAGTATGTAGAAAAAATATAAATTAAAATATAAAAAACAGCCAAATACCCAAGGGAAGTGAAGCATCGGGTCTTCGAATGCAGCTTGCTAAGTGCCCGAAGGCGAAACGGAAGACACTCAGCCTCACAAGTGAAGATTGTGGCCTCCATCAGTGCTTTGCAGTGAGAATATGAGCAAAACCACACATGGGAGATTCTCTGACAATCCAGGACTCTTTAGAAAAATTCAATGGAACCCAGCGGAATAGTCAAGTACTATAGGGCTCCTTTCTTAGGGAGCGAGGGGGAGTCTCTGTGAATGAGGATTGTTTGAAGGAATCTTCTGTTACCATCATGGATCTGTCTGGAGTCAGAAAGGTCGAGTTCACCTGCCACGAGGGGGGCACCCAGGAGATGGATTCTACTTCACTCTGCAATCACCTCACCTCAGAAGACCAAGAGAAAAATACACAAATTAAAGGATTGTGAGGTCAACCTGTGTATGCGACTCACCCAAAGAATATCCTAATTTATCCCATGAGGTTGAGGGAACACCCACATGGCAGACCCTGTTCTGAGTGCCTGAGAGGCAGCAGTGAACAAAAAGATCCTCATTCCTGCAGACCCTGGCCTTATCTCTAGGTCTGGTGCTGCACCTCAATTCAGATGCTCGTCATCTTTCTCCAGGCCCACAGCAACTGCTTCTGCAATTGGTTTTATATAATTCAAGGAACAATTACCTACAATTTTCCAGGTGCCATTCTAGGTAATAGTGAATTAAACAGACAAAAACATCTGCCCTCCACACCGCAGCCAGAATAATGTCTCCTAAGCGAAAGATGATTTTGTTCCTGTTTTCTCTTGGCTTAAAGCCCTTGGTAACTCCCCTTGAGGACAATGGGAGTCCAGGTCCTGCCCATGTCCTCCGAGCCTATCAGCCTGTGGTGCCAGGAGTCTCAGTGAATCCACAGGGGCCCTTCCAGGGCAGCACGTTGCTCACACTGCTTCCGTCCTTCCAGGTCCTGCCAGGTCCTGTCCTCCCTATGCTTCTTTTCACGTCACTCCTCCACCTCACTCATCTCTAAGACGCAGCTTGTGTCACTGTTTGTGAATCATTTACTGAAAGATTGGGTAGAACTGACTACAGCTTCCTCTCTGTTTCTTGTACCATTGCCGACACTTTCCTCACTTGTTTCTTGTTTACTTGTGCATGTCCGCAGTCAGATTGACTATCTGCTCTTTAAACGAAGAATCGTTCCTACATTCAGGAGTGTCTTGCCCTGCAGCAAAGCCCAGGAGAGTGGGCACTGTCCTTAAGTTTAGACAATCAGGAAGTAGTAGAGTGAAAGTCTGACACCCAACCTGTTGACTATAAAATTAATGCTTCTGAAAGTTTAGATCAGGCTGTAATCCCAGCACTTTGGGAGGCTGAGGTAGGCAGATCACAAGGTCAGGAGTTTGAGACTAGCTTGGCCAACATGGTGAAACCTTGTCTCTACTAAAAATACAGAAATTAGCTGGGCGTGGTGGTGAGCACCTGTACTCCCAGCTACTCGGGAGGCTGAGGCAGAATTGCTTGAACCCAGGAGGCGGAGGTTGCAGTGAGCTGTGATTGAACCATTGCACTCCAGCATGGGTGACAGAGCGAGACCCTGTCTCAATAAGTAAGTAAATAAATAAATAAATAAATAGAAGTTTAGATGGAGTCTTTGACTTCATGCCAGCGAGTTGAGAAGCTTCAAGCCAAAGGGTCTTCCCCTGGAATTCCAACAGACAGACACGCTGCCCCAGATGCTTCAGCTGCCTTGCAGCTGACCTGCCTCCATTTTCACAGTCTAATCATTTGGTTTCTCCCCAGAGTTTGCCTTTCATTTTTATTCTCATTACATTCATCTATTTAGCTTAATGTTTAACTAAATGAAGACATTAATAAATATTAAGTGCCTATTTTCAATGAAAAGCAGTGGGCTAGGAGTTTTGGGACATAAAAATGAAATTTATATTCAACTTATTAATAATCATATTTTTATGTTCTGCAAAACTGTCTTTGAATATGGAAAAGTCTTGAGTTTTGCAAAAAATGTAGAATTCCATTTACTTATTTATTTTGTAGAGATGTGGGTCTGGGTCTCCCTAAGTTGCATAGGCTGGTTTCAAACTCCTGGGCTCAAGCAATCCTCCTGCCTCGGCCTCCCAAAATGTGGGATTACAGGCATGAGCCACTGCACCCTGCTGCATTCTATTATTTTAAACACAGAATGGAGAAGGTAGAGCTGTTCTGTGATTCAATCCACATATCAACACATTACGAAAAGTTTACTGAGTATGACAGAGCCTTTCTGAGGAATGTGAAGACCAACTGTCCTTCCTAAGCTTGGGTTCAGGCCAATCAATGGCATGGCACCTAGATCTTCAGGAAGTAGAATAATCTCTAGGATAAGAGCATCTGCCTAACAGATAAAAATCTAGCATTTATTAGGTATTTTCATAAAAATATTGTATGAAATATTTTTAGCATTTAACATTTTAAAATAATTTTTAGTCTGTAATAAATTTTGTACTTGGTTGGCAACTGTTAGCTTAGGTCACAGTAATGTCCAGTGACCCTGCTGCCTACCAGCTAGACTACAAGAAGAAAGAATTTCCAAATTTAAGTGCATTTGTGCACTGGAAGCTACATAGGGATGGCTACAATGGCCAGTGGGACCTCTTGAATGACTCCTGAAATCTATGAGCTTATTGGAATAAGGAGAGGGCAGATTGATAAATGCCTATAAGACAGGGTGGAAAAGATGGGTGTTGTTTAAAATGGACATCAATCACATAAGAAAGTTGTTACTGTTGCTGGGTTCAGTGGGGAAAGAAGGAAGTGCTTTGCAGAAAAAGTGGCATCTGAAATAGAAAATGAAAGCAAGGACATGTCAAAGTCGGAATGGAGTGGATGGGGTCAGGAAGGACCCAGGAATTAAGTGCAATTGACCAGGTAGGATGTAGTGGAACTATAAAGAAAAGCTTAGCAATGTCAGTGGCATTGAGAAATGTCTTAGATGTGTTGGTGGGATCCAGAGGTCCAGATGGCAGGGCTGAGAAGCTCAGTGAAGGAGCCTGAACTGTTTCTGCTGCTGTGATCCTGGAATTTGCTGCTCTGAATTGCTTAGGAGTGGTGTGGTGCAGCTGGAAATCAATGCCTGCAATGTGGAAGGTCTGTGCTGGTGGCTTTCCACTTGGGGATGATATTGGAAAGTGTTTATTTTCTGTATTTGCATCTTGTTGGATATGGCATGTCTTCCTGAGAGTGTGGGGACCACGTGCTTGTCCCAACCTCCCAGGAGGATGACTGGCAGCCTCTTTGTGGGGCATCCCACGCCTCTTCAGAGTGAGGCTGAGACAGACGTGGACGGTTTTTTTAGTCGTAACACCCAAAATTCACAATCCTAATTTAGCAAAAATCTACCCAGCTATTTCCATGTATTTTTAAATGTTAACTAACAGACGGAGATTTCATTTTATTTATATATGCATAGCAGATAGCAAAACTGTTAAAGAAAAATAGACTGTATTTAAACCAACAGTGTTATCAAGAGCAGTTCTAGAACTGGAACCAGGAGAGAGCCATTCCTTCCCTTGCCTGAACTGCGACACAGGACCCGTTTCTTTCCATTCTAGTCTTTCATTCTGTGGATGGCCTGTGTGGGGCCAACCGGTGGGCAATGCTGAAGCACTGTATCTGGGATCTTTCTTTCTGGGATTATATTTGTTTGAAAAAATGCTTCTGTTCTTTTGTAATCTCAAATCAGGCAAGGCCAGTTTTTTTGGAAAATATAGTATTAGTTTCCAAGTTGGTTAAAAAATACAGTCCTCATCTTTTATGTAAGGTGAGAATTAACAGTTAAACAGCTTTATTTCCTCTCAATCTTCCTAAATGGCAGAGTAGCAGAAGGGAGGTCCTTCCTATAAGAAACAAGCTGTCGGCTGCAGAAGTTCAGTGGCAGAGAAGAGAGGGTCAAAATCCCAATGTGAGCAGGACAGTGGGCTGGGTCTGTAGCCTTCACCAAGGGCCACTGCTCCAGGGTTATTATTAGTGATTAAAATCTTACTACAATTACTCAGAAACATTTAGATTTTGATCAAGATAGTATTTTTCCTAAAGTAAGAAAGCAAAGATTGATTTTATTTTAAAATGTTTAATGGAAAATGTTGCTTATACTTAAAGACTATTACAGTTATTTGAAAATTTTTACGCATCAGAAACACTTGATTCATTGAGAAATGGCAGCTCAATGGGATACTGCTGTCCTTGAGTGAGATTTCTCATAAGGTGGGAGGCAGGATGGACACAGTCTATTCTGAGACAGCCTCTTTGGGCCTCTAGAAGCCAAATTATTCCTTTCAAATGTGCTTGGTGACTATCATGTAGACATTCACAAAGAAACACAAAACTCTGAAAACTGGAAGATTTTGCATCTATTCACAGTCACATGCTCACATAGCCCAAAATACCCACAGCATTAACTTGATTAAGAAGGTGGGGTAGAAGCAAAACAACTTTAAACAAAATCATTTGACGCAGGAAGTCCCAGTTTGTTAGGACTCTATTTAGATGCCTTTGATTGCGCTTCTGAGCTGAGAATCCAGCCTCTGAGGAGCACACACTCCAGAGTTAGACGCAGCAGCTGCTCCCGGCTACGCTCCATTCATGGGAAACTACACTTAGTCTGATTGTCTCTCTGAATAACTATGATATCACTGTGGAACCAGCTTGAAAAAATAGCAAAGGGAAATATAGCAAAACTGTGCAGTAGATGTGTTTTGAATTTTGGAAGAATTTTATATTATAACTAGAAATTTCACTATACTCATTATACAAGCCAAATGCTAGAATGCAAGCACAGTTTTTAACAGAAATTTAAAGCCTGAAAACTAAATCACCACTTTATTTTAATCTTTTCAATTGCTTGAAATCTCTGGAATCCATTAATACTTCACCTATAAAGAAAAGAAAATTTGAGTTTCATAAAACCAGGTTCAGAATGAGCCAGACGAAGTATCTAGAGAACAGCAAAGGCCTGGGCACCTGCCGGTCGGCTCTGAACAATCTTCTGCTGTGTGAGTCAGAAGTTACACCTACGTAAGAAATCTTTTATTCAACAAACATAAAAGTCAGAATAAAGGAATCTATTTCTTGCAGAGATTCAGTTATATCCTTTGACAATGTTTTCTTGCTTGAGTTTGCCAGTGTCTGCTCTCTGTTCAACCCTTGCATTGTGAAGAGGTTGAAAACTGCTAATATTTGTATTATTTAGGTCCATGAGCAGTAATGCTGAGTAACATGTTTGCTGTGATGTGCATCACTTGCTCAGCCATGCCTGTCATCACCGCGTGTCCTTGAGTATCAGCGAGGAACAAGCCAGCTGCAGGGCAGAGCAGGCAGCCACAGACTCGCAGTGTCCAAGCTCCCTAGAACCATCCCCAGCAAGTGTTCAGGGAGGCAGAGGCCGGACAGAGAGGACAGAAGCCCGCCTGCCCATCACTCATCCTGTCTTCTCCCCTGAACTGTTCAGCTGTCCCAGACAACACTTTCTCATTTTATGATGGGATGGTAGACAAGATGACTCCAAGGATTTTCTCACCATAAGACTTGACCATTTTGGTTACTGCTTTTCTAACTGCAGTCCTGGAGTTAGTCATTTGTTCTTCCTCCAGCACAGAGGGTCTTTTCCTTGCGAAGTGGACGTCATTGACAAGGCTGATCTTCATAGTGAAAAAGCAGAGACCTCAATAACCAGAGGTCAGAGAATGTGCCCTGCACCACTCCAGTAGGCCGTGAGTTCCCTGCAGCCACAAACGGACTCACCTGTGCACCTCCAGTACTTACGGGGTCTTGGCACATGATCTCTACTTACGTGAGTTAATCTACCCTCCCTTGTATGGGACCATTTTACATACATAAGCATTTTCCAAATAAGTATCTCACTTTTATGAAATAAAAACTAAGTGCTATGATTTTCTTAGGAAGTGCTCACTTTTTTGTTTCTTTGTGATCACCAGCAAGAGAGTCATGAAGAGCATTGAAAGGATAATCTGGCTTGGAGAGACTTGGAAAAAATGAGTCCACCCAGCCTCCCACATTATTCATTATTTTCAGACTCAGAAACTGGATCTATGTGCATAAAAATGCTTCCATGTTTGGCAATATTAAGACTGACAAATGTCTATAGGGAATAACCTAAAACTTAGTACATATACCTGAAGATGGTTAAGATCTTGAGGACAGTGCAAATATTTTGAAAATTATAATGTCTACACTAATAAATTATGCATTATAATGCACAAAGTCAATGATGGATCAACTATTTAAACTATATCTTTCAAAAAATTGGAAGTGGAGAGACGAATACTGGTAAATACTTTTAAATATATGTTTTGAAATGCACACTATAGAGGAATAGGAAAGCCGGCATAGTCCTGGTTTCTGCTCCACATGCAGAGAGCTTGGCCATCACTATTCACATCACCAGAGAAGAAGCCGAACAAACTGAGGGTCAGCAGTTCTTCTTCGATCCAGCAGAAAATTGAGATTACAGGGCACACTGCTGCCCCGAAACTGGAGAGATGGGCCGGCTGATGCAGAGAGCACAGCTCATAGCAGCAGAAGCCAGAGCTGGCATGAACACTTACAGGGTGATCACCTAACTCTGGGACCAACGGTGGCTGAGTGTATTAGTCTGTTCTCATGCTGCTAATAAAGACATACCAGAGCATGGGTGATTTCTAAAGAGATTTAATTGACTCACAGTTCAACAGGGCTGGAGAGGCCTCAGGAAACTTACAGTCATGGCAGAAGGGGAAGCAAACACATCCTTCTTCACATAGTGACAGCAAGGAGAAGTGCCGAGCAAAAGGGGAAAAGTCCTTTATAAAACCGCCAGATCTCCAAGAACTCATTCACTATCACCAGAATGGCATGAAGGTAACTGCCCCATGGTTAAATTACCTCCCACTACACATGGGGATTATGGAAATTACAGTCCAAGATGAGATTTGGGTGAGGACACAGCCAAACCATATCAGTGAGCTTGAAAGATAAAATCCCTTTTCTGACCACAACTGTCCTGAGATTGACCTCAAGGAGCCACACCAGGTTCTTTGGGTGAAGATCAGAGAAAAAATCCCTTGTGTTTCCAGCAGGCACTGGGGGTCAGGGCTCAGAGCACTCTGTCTCACAAGGCCTCTGCCCTCCAGGGAAATGATTTCACCAGAGTCCAACCTACCCGGGCTGCATCAGAACCAAGTCCACTGGCTGAAGAAATACACCCAACTCCAGATCCCACGGGCTTTCATCACCTAAAAGGAGAGGGTGCAAAAAGCACCGGCAAAGACCACAGTCTAAGGACAGAGGCTTATTGGATGATGAAGACCTAATCAGAGGTCATGAACTGCCTCCTCTCCCCACATCTCAGCACTGTATCAACAGGGCTTTTGTATCGTAACAGGGGATTGCCCTGCTCTGTCACCCAGGCTGGAATGCGATTCTCTTGCCTCAGCCTCCCAAGTAGCTGGGATTACAGGCACACATGACTATGCCTGGCTAATTTTTTTTGTACTTTTAGTAGAGACAGGGTTTTGCCATGTTGGCCAGCCTGGTCTCAAACTCCTGACCTCTGGTAATCTGCCCACCTCAGCCTCCCAAAGTGCTGGGCTTACAGGCATGAGCCACTGTACCTGGCCATCAAATTAGGAATTTAAAACTACTATAATTAATACGCTAATAACTCTAATGGAAAATGTAAGAATGGACAGGTGATATAACCAGAGGAATGGAAACTCAAAGAAAGAATCAAAAGGAAATGCTAGAAATTAAAAATAGTATAACAGAAATAAAAAATGCTCATCAGAAGACTGGACATGGCCAATGAAAGAATCAGTTCATCTAAGGAGTCAATAAAAACTTCCCAAACTGAAAACCAAGGAGAAAAGAAAATAAAAACAACAGAATGTTGAAGAACTACTGGACAGTTTAAAAAGCTGTAACATATGCATAATAGGAATACCAGAAGGGGAAGAGAGAGATAACTGAATAGAAGAAATGTTTGAAGCAATAATGGTTGGCTGAGAATTTTCCAAAGTTAATGACAGATACCAAACCACCAATATAGGAAGCTCAGAGGACACCAAACAGGATAAATACCAAAAAACTAAACCCAAGCATATCATAATCAAACTTCAGAAAGCCAAAGACAAAGTCTTGAAAGGATCCAGAGGGGGAATATCCACCTAACTTGGAGAGGAACAGGAGAAGGACAGCACCAGACTTCTCTTCACAAGACACACAAGCAAGAGGGTGAAGAATGGTATTTAAAATGTCAAAATAAAAAAAACCTCATCAACCTAGAATTCTGGCCAGTGAAATTATCCTTCAAAAATGAAGAAATAAAGACTTTTTTGGGAAAACAAATATTTATGACATTTTTTGCTATCAGATCTGCACTGTGAAAAATGTTAAAAGTTCTTCAAAGAGAAAGAAGGTATATAATTCTGAATTTCAGATCTACATAATGTAAGCATATTAGAGAAGGGACAGGTTAAAGGGATATTTTAGGGCAGAGGAACTATTTGGTATGATGTAATGGTGGATACATGACATTACCCCTTTGTCAAAACTCATACACAACAGAATGATGAGCTATAATACAAACTGTGAACATTATTTAATAATAATGTATCAGTATCGATTCATCTAACTATGATGCATTTGCCACCAATATCAGATGTTAAAAATAGAAGAAACTGGCTGGGCACGGTGGCTCACGCCTGTAATCCCAGCAGTTTGGGAGGCCGAGGCGGGCGGATCATGAGGTCAGAAGATTGAGACCATCCTGGCTAACGTGGTGAAACCCCATCTCTACCAAAAATACAAAAGAATTAGCTGGGCGTGGTGGCGGACGCCTGTAGTCCCAGCCGCTTGGGAGGCTGAGGCAGGAGAATGGCGTGAACCCAGAGGGTGGAGCTTGCAGTGAACCAAGATTGTGCCACTGCACTCCAGCCTGGGCGACAGAGTGAGACTCCATCTCAAAAAAAAAAAAAAAGTAATAATAGAAGAAACTGTAACTAAGGCAGAGATTACGGGGGATATATGGGAGCTCTGTACTTTCTGCTCAGTTTTTTGTAAACATACCACTGGTATGAAAACACAGTCAATAAATGTTTAAAAACCTAAATGGCAAAAATTCAGGGCATCTCAGCTTTTCCCCAGACTAATTTATATCACACTTATCTCCCCACCAATTACTACTAGAGCTAATACTAATATTACTGCACCTTCCAGAGGAATAACTTATATTCTAGCATTAATTTGTCTATCTCTACTCATAATGTGTGTGTATGTTTTTCTGTCTGCTTGCATGTAGACATGCATGTGTGTGTTTGAAAGAGGTTTAGGATGTGAGGAAAGTGAATTGTGTGACATGTCAGAGAACTCTTTCTTGAGAATAAAAACAGGACAAGTTGATTTTTGTTGTGGAAATATGGAAACCCTTCATATTTTCTGTTGAATTATATTTGCATGTCTCTGCTGTAAGGGGACTAGCCAAGGGGTTCTGGTTGAACATTTGGTGATTATTAGACTTTAGAAACTAAATTATAAATTTGGCCTCATCACTTGTTGAGAATGACAGATGGGGAATCATTGCTATCCACATTGAACTACTACTAACTTTAATTTTTTTTAACTTCAAAAATTGCATTTAAAAGCATAAAGCATGATTATACTCATAAAAGGATCCAAGCTGCTTCATCTACAACTTGGAGTCAAGGCTAATTAAGGATAATTAATCTCTTTTGAAAGAAATGAGAAAAATCTGGGTTGAGGAGCTTCTCAGACTGCAAGGTGACACAGCCAAAGTGAAACACAGAAGTCAAAGCACAATGAGTCATGTGAAACACCCTCCATTCTTGCAAACAACAGAGACTTTTCAGGACTATTCCCAGCAGCTTCCTGACCCACAGCAGAAACCTTAGAACACTGTCTACAAAAGGCTTCTAGCCAGAGGGAACACCATGGACTCACTCATCAGAGTGAAGCTTTCCAGATTAACATGGAAGAAAGGCAGCAGTAGCCTCTGAACTACTGCATCTACCCTGCTTTGTTGTTTTGGTATTAAACTCCATCACAGGCCCATGGGATCCCATGAAACTCAGCGTACAAGGACCCAAGGACCACACAGACCGCCTGGATCACATGACCACAAGACAGGAACACACGGATCACAAAACATACAGATAACAAGACCACAGGACCCCATGAAGCTCAAAATGTGGGGACTCAAGAACCACATGGACCACATGACCACAAGATAGAGGAATACATGGACCATAAAACATGAGGATCACGAGACCATAGGACCTTATGAACCTTAGGATGCAAAAACCCCAGGAACACAGTTCTTGAAGAAACAAGGAACTCAGAACCTGAGGAACACACATATTCTTCAGGGACACCCCAGGGCCTAAGGACCACAAGGACCGTGCAGACCTCCAAAGTACATGGGCCATAGACCACAGGACAACATGGACAATAGAACGCAGGGACTCAGGACCACATGGACAGCATGGACCACATAGACACAGGACCACACTGGCCACATGGACAGCATGGACCACATAGACACAGGACTGCACTGGCCACATGGACCACAGGACCACATAAGCAATAGGGCCTTAGGAATCCCAGGACCACATGGACCACTAAACACAGGACCACATCAACCACATATATCACACAGCCACATCAACCACAGGAACCACAGGAATCATAGCACCACATGGACCACACAGACTGCAGAAACACATGAACCGTGGGACCAATAGCACCACAGGACCACATGGACCACAGAATCACAGCCCCACATAAATCACATGGAGCACATAGAGCACAGGACCACATAAATCACATGGCCCATAGGAATCACAGGATTATAGGACTTTTAAACTCATTAACTCTGGACCCACAATAGTCACGAATTCTAAATGCTTCCTTTTTATTTAGACAAGGATTCCTTCATAACTAATTAAGCTTAAAAGAAACAATAAAGACCATTGATCTTCCCTAGAAAAAGAAACTCCATTCCACTAGGTTCTGAAAAATTCTGTTAAAAATGCCCATGATCTTTCCCTGTTGCCCATTCTGGCCTTTGGTCAGTAGCAGCCTCAGGATGGTGAGGCCTGGATGCCAGTGCCCGTGGCACTTGATTGAGGTGTGTTTGCAAAGCATAGATCAAACATTTGCCTGAGGTGTCTGTCCACTGTGAAGGCTCCACAGGGGCAAGTGGAAGTTACTAGGATGGAAGCCTCCCAGCCACCCTGGACATCCCCTCTGGGCCAGGCCTTATGGCAGAAATCTGTGTCTCAGTTGAAATTCATTAAGACAATAACTGGAGGACAAACGTTTCCCCCAGAATTCTCATAGGTGCCAAATAGGAGACAAAGCCCCTCCTGCAAGCACACTGAGCTACCTCAGGGCTGGACTGTTGTGACAGTCGGTGTGTTCTTGCTGCGACTGTCCTCCTCAAACACAGCCCCAGCCTCAGGTCCCTACGCCACACCAGCCTCCTTCCTGAGTCCTTGGCAGCATCTGTATGGCCCCTTTAGGTGCCGAGCATGCAGCCCTGAAGTTTTCAGGGTGCAGTGGCTACACAACTCTGGATGGATGGAGACAAAGGAAGTGGTGAGTCCTCGTCCTTAAGTCACAAGTCCTTGTCCTTTGACAGTTGCAGAGAGAGAACTGGAAATCCTCATATAAATCACCTCTTTGCTTAATTGGAAAACTTAATTAAGGGCCTTCTAACGTATCTCTTCTTTGTACTGTAGAAAGCTTTTTAGTTTAATGGAGTCTTTACATCAGACTCGTTGGGAAATCCACATTTCCTTCATCATTGGCTGAACTGGGAGTAACCGAGCTAATTCAGTTTTATTCATTACCCACACTCAGATGCTAATCACTTAATAATCACAAGATACTAAGAATATATAGGAATTAAAAAAAGAGAAAACTACCTGGCCTGAAAATTGCACAGTCATGTAACACAAGAAAAAATAGGCACATGAGTTCAATGAAAACAAATATATTTAAAGTAGAAGAGATGCTCAAACAAAATAAAGCTGTAGTGATGGAGCAGAGGATGAGGTCTTGTGCACAGGGGCCAACCAAGGTGGTGTTGGGAGGGAGGGACATCTTCCTGGGGGCTCCTGGGACACGAATCACGTACACCTCAGGACCTGGGACTCTCTGTGAACCCAAGTCTGTGCCCCCCTATTGACTCTGCTCTTTGCCTTTGGCCATGAACCCACTGGGCCCTTTTGCCCCTTGGCTTCCAGGCTTGAGAGCTGGGTTCCCAATAGGGAGCCCTAGCAAGAAAACAGTATGTGGAGAAATTGAGGCAGGGGTGGGTTTTTACCTTCCCCCTTTCAGTCATGCCAAAGATTGTGCGGCATCTGAGGCCTTGCCTAGGTCGGCTCTCACCAGGCTGCCACTGTGTCCCACGTCCCTTCCTATCCCTTCTGATGCGGGTGGTGACTGCTCCCACTGTTTGTAATGCTGGGGTGTCTTGCCACCCCTTGGGGCCTCCTTGAGTGGCCCCATAACTCTGCCTATCCCCCACATTGAGCCCTCTCAGTTATGCTCCTCTGCATGCCCTCTGACTGCTAATGGCACAGGGCTGCGTCTCTGCAGCAAGTGGATTCCAGAGCAAGGCAAGACTTGTCCTGGGAAGACTCAAAGGGCAGAATGAGAGCTAATGACAGAAATTCACAGGACCACAGACTTCAGTTCACAGCAAGAAAGGACGTTCTGAGAGCCATGTGCAGTGGAAAGGCTTGCCTGGTTCCATGTCCTCCTTGACTCCAGGGTGCACAGGACTTTCCTGGAAATCTGCTTACAAAGCAGGCAGTCAAGTTTTCAGCCCAAGAAACTGGAGTGGAGGCAGAGGATGTGCATTTTGACAAGATCCCAGGTGGCCTTTAAGTATGTGGATTGAGGGTCCTATTTTGAGAAACTCTGAGCCTGAAGAGTTAAGTCACTTCACTGACATACCCCATTGCATTGTGAGGCAGGTTGTCCGTGCTGTCCCCTCTAATGGTGAGATTCCAGGATTCCACAATCAAAGCTCTTCTTTGGAAAGATATGTTTGCTTTATGCTTGCAAAGCAGACAGGAATCATGGAAAGACCTACGAAGTTCCAACCTTGTCTAGATGAGGATGTCCCTCCCTGCCCTGGGTCAATGGGAATTAAACAAATCCCTCTCCTTCTGTTCTCTATTTCTGGCCCTAACCAAGCCACAGACCTCAGTTACTTTTAGCTGCATCTTAGACCTTGCCCAGATTCCACATGGTTACCAGATTGCCCACTGGTGTTCCTTGCTACAATGAACTAGCAAAACTATCAAAGAAAAACATCAAATTGACAAAATAAATACTTAGTTATTTTTCTGTAAGAGATGATCATAGTCTAATAATAAAATAATAGAATACAGGTTTTCAGGACTTAGACTAAAAGACAATAATATAAAGAAAATCATCAATTCACTTGTGGCTGTTTAACTGACCAATATCATATGAATTGTAGATAGCCCTCTTCAAATGGAACACCCATTAAAATTACCCAACATATTATGGAAGTTAGAGTAGAATTCCATGCTATCCAGGAGAAGAATTAAAGAGATGTTCTTGGCTCAGAGGAACATGTGACCACTGGACCAACAGAGAACCTCTCTCCTGTCCGGTTCCCTCAGCATACCATCTCCCTGGAGGCTGCATCCGTCCCTCTTTGATGTCTTCCATGATTGTAGCAGCCATACTGGAAGCATCCTTTCTTCTCCCACGTCGCCAACCCCCACAGGTTATGAGGGATAAAGGCAATACACTTCATACCATTCAATAGTCAATTTTTTTTTTGGTGTATCCAAATATGCTTTCCCTACTGCCTTGGGCTTCCAGGAAAGCTAGAGGACTGACTTACTCTGAATTTAAACTACAGGCATCATCACTTTGCAAGAGCCCAGCTTTCAGTTCTTAACACTCCCAGGCTGCCTGTCTATGCTGACATGCATCATCAGGTCTCCAGCAAAGACTGTGCTTCTAGGCTTTGATTCTGAAAGCCATGTGGTTCTGCGTCCGGGCCCCATGATAATTTCTTCTAGCTGCTCTTCTAATTTTCTGGGGTCAACATTGTCATATGGACACCGGCCATAGGTCGTCTCAGCTATTCCAAGGGGGTGGAAAATTGGAGGGTTTTTGAGAGAGTCAAGACCTTTAAAGCATATCCTAATTCTAATTGTGCTGGAAATTTTCCAATTTCCCAACAAATACAGCATGCGGAATGTGGACAATTTGCCATTCCTTAAAGCAAAACTGAGTTTCAACAACTGATTTATCATTGCCATTTTTAAAGAAGTATCACATGAAGCTTGTGAGAATCGAGACAGAAAACTGAGACCAGAACACAACAACAAAACAGGCCAAGAACAAAGAAAGAAAAATGCTCACAAAAGGGTGACAGAATCCATAGGGCTGAGGTGGGGTCTCGTGCTCTCAACCAAAATGAGTTAATGACCAAGAAAAGGCGTTTTCATCTTTTCACCATTAAAACAAAACAAAACAAAACTTCTCTCTGAAATGGGCTCCTCCACTCCAGGCAGTGATTTGACCTGCTGGTGTGGTTATTGTTCCGAGGGATTGAGGCGACGTTCACTTTGCAAATGTTTAACGAAGACCTGTTACAGGTCAAGCTCTGACCTAGATGCTGGGGAAAGGAGGAGACGCCGTGCACCCCGGGATCTTTCCATCCCCTCAAAGCTGAGACTTCGGTCAAAGCTGAGCATACCAGTGGGGCTCACCCCAGGAGCAGCTGACAGTGCCACCCGCCATGAGGACATGAATCTGTTTCTAAATTCTTTTTTTTCCTAATTTAATTATTTTTGCAAGTGCACAGAGCACCTTTCATTCTACACAATAAGGAATTACAAAGATTTAATTTCAAAAGTTGATTTGGAGTTTTAAATATGACTTCTTGTATAGAAATTGTGGGAGAAGATACAACGAATTATCTTTAGCATGCCATAGAAAACAGCATCGTTAGGGAGGTGGACTCTACTAAGGATTCCACGTGATAATTCCACATTAGGGAGTAGGCAGTGTGCATAAATAAAGCTGTGCTAAAGCTTGAAAATGGTCTCAAACTGCCTACATCTAAAAACGTCATTTTTCTCAAATTGGCTGTACAAAAGCCCTTACAGTGAAGGAGGGCCAGGAGGAAACATGTATTTCAAACTCCAGGCCTTCATTTACCTGCCTGTGAAATTGGTGGGCACCCTTTGTGAAGGCTGCACAAGGAGAAGTGGCCTCGGCAAGTTTCAGGGCCACCGCCTGACACCAGAATCCAGGCTGGCCCCAGCGTGATTATCTCAGGAGAAGAATCAACTCTTTTAAGTGAGGGGCAAGGTGCCATGACACTTCCAATTAGGTTGATATTATTTTCATTTGGTGATTTTTTTAGGTCAGTTCATGAAAAATGTGACATTTTGAACTGAAGATAATTTGAAAAGATTTGAAGATGAAAAAGGTAAAGATTAAAGTTCAGGTTAACATGAATAGAATAATGATAAAACTTATAACTTGATTGTAGTAATGCTCTGAGCATTATTTTAGTGGTTCTTTGTAAGAATCCGACGAGGTAGAGGCTTCCACAGATACTTAATAGAAGAAGCTGGCTCGGAAGTTGTGACTCCCAGGAGTGCCCAGTGACAAGGATGCGTCACCCAAACCTAGTTCTTTTGTCCCTAAAGGCACGATGATTTTTTTTTTTTTTTCTACACAGGACAGTCTCCTTGGGAATAAAGGATAAAAACATAGCATTTGTGAAGAAAGAAAAAGAATATTTCTAAGAAAGTCGTAAGAGGCATATGAATGTGGAAGGAGTTGAAAAAGAGAGACACTGAAAGTTCTGAGGAGAAAATTTAACTGAAGATTTACAGCCAGGAAGAAAGGGACGAACCCATCCCTGGTAACAATCCCAGAGGCCCGCAGAAGAGCTGGTAAGCACAGCCTCCTCTGAATGGGCTCCGTCTGTTGGTGGCTGCCGGCCTCACATCTAGCACCCAGCATAATGGCAAGCAAGAGGATCAAATGCTTGTTAAATAAATCAATGAATGCAAGAATTAATTCACTTCATGGCTTAATCACCACAGATTGTCCTAGGTAGGGCTGGATAGGGTGTGACCATTTCAGCAAAACTCTTATAGTACAATTATGTTTCATTGAATCCTGTGAAAATCCAATTAAATATATTCAGATAACAATGAAAGAAGTAAGGGAAGGAAGAAAGGGAGGAAGAAAGGAACAAAGGAATGAAGGGAGGAAGGGAGGAAGAAAGGAACAAAGGAATGAAGGGAGGAAGGGAGGAAGAAAGGAAGGGAGGGAGAGAAGGAAGGAAGGAAGGGAGAAAGGGAGGGAAGGAGGGAGGGAGGGAAGGAAGGAAAGGAGGAAAGGGAACGTGCCAGGAGGAAAGGGAACGTGCTAGGCAGTTCTACCGCCCATCAGTCTTCCATTAATCAATTTGTGTTCTGGAGTGAGTGCAGGATGGTAGGAAAAAACCTGTAATATATATAAAAGAACAGGCAAGACAAAGGCATATGAATTAGAGAGACACGTTTTAGAGAATTATAAAAGCATTGTGATAATTTAGAACTGGCCTTATCCTGGGCCCACGCAGAGTTAGGTCACTCGTGGTGGCAAATGCTGGTGTGTTTATTGGGCTGGGTGTGCGCCCAGGGACCTGGGGCTGCCATATTGTGAAAGCAGAACAGTCTTCCACACCAAGAAGATGTTAGGATTCAGTGATGCCAGGCAGCCACTTTGGCAGACCTGTTGGATTTCTTTCACATTTTACCTTTGGCTTATGTGTTACGTTATTTTCATTATAAGTGTTTGCGGCAGCCAGTGTTTCTGATCTCATAGGTCCTCTCCTCCCTTTTCCAGGCGGCGACCCATGGGAGTTGTGGCCACCGCAGCACCCCAGTAAAGGCGGGGATCTGATGGGTCAGGTCTCGGCGCCGGACCGAAGGCTGCTGCTGGGGGATCTGTGGGTCTGGGCGCAGCTTTCACACGCGTGTTCCTCGAGGCCTCCACAGGCACTGGACTGTGTCTTTCACGTGTTGTTGACTGAAAACCAACATGAGGGTCTAGGTTCAGCATGCGGGTCGCAACATGTTTGTAATCTTGTCAGCATCTCCTAATCCATATGCGTAGCAGGAAGCAGTGTTTTCCTTTTCTGAAGAAGGACAAATTCCTGAAAAAACGTGACCCAGCCGCTGGCGCCGCCTCCCCCGCTGGCGCCATGAATCGGGTGTCTCCACAGCAGCGGCGCCGCCTCAGCGCAGCCTCCTTTCCGTCAAAGCTCCGCGAAAAGCTGTGTCTGTGTGTGAGCCCAACCCGTGTACGAGCTAAATTGTTGAGGGAGGGTAGTCACTGGACAACATTTACTGAAAAGACCACATACGAACTGTTTGTCATTGTATTAAATGCGTCACTCAGAGAATTCGGACATGTCTCCCCGCGTCAGTCATTGTTGGAGAAGCCTGATTCCGGCGTCCCTTGATTCCGGCCCCCCGTGATTCCCACGTCCTGTGATTCCGGCGTCCCTTGATTCCGGCCCCCAGTGATTCCCGCATCCTGTGATTCCCGCGTCCTGTGATTCCCGCGTCCTTGATTCTCGCGCCGTTGTCGGATGTTGGCTGTGCTGCCCCAAGCGCCCCGCGCCAGCTCTTGCTCCTCAGACGCCCCTGAGATCCCAGGCCCTGTGGTGGGCGCCTCACCCAGTCTCCTGGCGCCACAGTGGCGAATGTCTCTTGCTCACCGCCCCAAACTTTTGCCATTTTGTGCTGAAATACCATCAACTTCTCCTCCCCAAATATCTATTTCAGAAAAACGTGCTATTGTAAATAACACAGGAAAGGCATTTTTTGAAAAACTATAAATAACACAGTTCCTACAGTGAAGGCCTCCTACTGTAAGTTTAATCACTAGAAGACATTATCAAAACAACAACAAACAAAACTTGTTCCTTAGCCGATTTTCCCTATCTTGAACTGGACATTAGCATAGACAGCCAAACAACTGGTTTTAACGTTTGTTATTTTTCCCAACTCATTTCCTGTTGAATGGTAAACTGAATATTTTAAAGAAGAAGAAAAACAAGAAGCCTGACCAATGAATGTATTTAAAAACTAATTGGCTATTTAGACTATTTTAGCTTTTGGTACATGAATTTCCTTATGGCATTTTATATATATCTCCAAAGCAAATAATAAGTTCTGTGTTTTTTGCAAGTGAGAACACTGGTGAACATTTTGCACATGCCTGAATAGCCAGATTGTCATGATCACCCATACCTATTGTACTTTGCTTCTCTGTAAATCTCAGAAGAATGAATCAGAATAGAAGAAAACCTGAGATGTCATCTTGACCAGCTTCCCATTTCTCAAAGGGACCATGCCCAATTCCTCCATAAACATGATGGTCAGCACACACACACACACAATGCACAGGCACACACACACATGCACACACACAATACACAGGCGCACACACATATGCACATGCACACACACAACACACAGGCGCACACGCGCACATGCACACACACAACACAGGCGCACACACGTGCACATGCACACACACAAAACACACAGGCGCACACGCGCAGATGCGCACACACAACACACATAGGTGCACACACACACGCACATACAGCACACAGGCGCACACATGCGCACAAAAAAAATTCGCCGGCTAACGCTCGCACATGCACCCCACAGTCGCGCTTTCNCGCACACACGTGCACATGCACACACACAAAACACACAGGCGCACACGCGCAGATGCGCACACACAACACACATAGGTGCACACACACACGCACATACAGCACACAGGCGCACACATGCGCACATGCACATAACACAGGCACACACGCGCACATGCACACAACAGGCGCGCACACGCACACATGCACACACACAACACAGGTGCACACACGCACACGCGCACACGCGCACACAACACAGGCATGCACACGCGCACATGCGCACACACAACACAGGCGCGCACACGTGCACACGCACACAACACAGGCGTGCACGCGCGCACACATGTGCACGTGCGTGTGCACACAACACACAGGCACGCACACACGCACATGCACACACTACACAGATACACATGCACACATACTGAAATAGCGGCACACAGGGACACACAGATACACATACTGAATCACACACATGCAAATACACAGATGCACAGAAACACAGACACTTATATGCTTCCAAGGCCTAGTTATCAAACATCCGTGGGTGGCCCTGAGATGCCTCTGAGGCAGGTGCAGTGTAGACCCCAAGCCTGGGAGCCTGCGGGCAGTGTGCACACCAGGAGACCCCAGGTGGACGTGGACAACACAGGGCCATGCTGAATCCTGGATGCTGTAATCACAGGTGGCAGAGAGGATCTGGCTTTTCAGCACCTGGTCTCCCATGGGGCATTATGTTGTAGCCCCCCATCTTATTCCCAAACCTCTACGTCCCCCTGTGGAGAAGTGACGTGGTGTTGAAACACTGCTGTGACAGTAAATATCCAGTTAGAAAGCGCTGTCTTCACTAGCCTCTGAGGGCAGGGAGGAGGGCTCCTGATTACCCCAGAAATTCGGTCACCAATGCACTGGGGGAGGTATGTCCAGCAGACGTTGAAACCTGGAAGCACTATTTTCCATGACTCTGGGAATATGATTAATACTCAAATGAGTTCCTTCTACACATAAGGCCTCAATTGTATCCCTGGGAATACTGTGGGAATTCAGCAAAGGGGAAAAGCACTTGGATTGTTTGAAAGCATCCGAGGAGCTATAGTTCCCAGCACGTTGTCCACCTCTAGCCTGAGTTTCGGAAGAGGCGCTTGTCAGTCTCTGAGCTTCATGCATCTTCCAGACATCTGACTCGGTTACAGTTCCCTTCGTAGCCACACAGCATCAGCTCTGGATAAACGAAAAGGGTCTTCAGGGAAGCAAAAGCTCCATGACCTTTTGAAGCCCTTTGCAACTGAGGGAACTTACACTTCTAGACGGGAGATTATTAGAACAGAACCAGCCACAGTCAAAAACTACCATCTCCAGAGAAAATAGATTTTTTTTTTGCACTAAGAATACATCTCTGGTTTAAAGAATTTGGACAATTGTGAGGCATTCTTCACTGAGACCAGAGTAGTTTATTCCTATTTCAGCTCGATAGAAAAATGCTACAGAGTAGCAAAGTAATCCTACCTTGTTGTGCCAGCATTTTAGAGATGGGACTTCAAAAGTAATCTGTGGGTGACTTTCTTAGGAAAATTAGGATTTTATATCTTATATTATGAACACTTATTTATAGATTTTATTTCCATAAGATTGTAACTCTTTGAGGGTTTGAAACTTGTTTTCACCAGCACTGAATTTCTAGAATCTGGCATTATGCTGAAACATGAAAGGCAGTTTCAATAACTGTGCTACACACACAGGAGTCATTGTTCTTGACTGACCAGGGTGTTTTCCATTATGTTCTTTGCAAGACTGCAAGTATCAGACTTAATAAAATTGGGATACTGCTGGCTTAGGCAATGACTGGCATGGATGGAAGAGGAAACCCCCGTCACAGCCCCGCTACCCTCCACTAGGCAGCTGACCCTCGGGTCAGGTTCAGCCCCCAAATTCAGTCCATTGTTTTCTGGCCAGTGACCTTGGGCACATTATTTAAGCTCTCTGTGCCCCAAGTGTCCAGCTATGATGAAGAGGTGACAGAGTAGCTCACAGGATTCAGGGGACAAGAAGAAAGGGTGAGCAAGGCTTGATGAAGATCGGATGCAGCCATGGCCCTTGGCACAGCAGCAGCCCTAAAATCCACCCATAATGTGAATGGCTTTTGTGTTTGTTTTTAACAGACTTTCACTCTTGTCGCCTATGCTGGAGTGCAATGGCGTAATCTCGGCTCACTGCAACCTCTTGTCTCCTGGGTTCAAGCAATTCTCCTGCCTCGGCCTCCAGAGTAGCTGGGATTACAGGCATCCACCACCAAGCCCAGCTAATTTTTGTATTTTTAATAGAGACGGGGTTTCACCATGTTGGCCAGGCTGGTCTCGAACTCCTAACTTTAGGTGATCCGCCCACCTCAGCCTCCCAAAGTGCTGGGATTACAGATGTGAGCCAATGCGCCTGACTGTAAACGGCTTTAAATGCCATTGTTATTGTGTCAGTCCCCACACATCACACCCACAGCAAACTCAACCCACCTGAGCAACATCCTGAGCATCAATCAGGTGCACCCATCGGTGCTGCCCCTGTGGGGCATTTGGAGATAAAGATAAGCGTAACACAGGAACCCTGGTCGGTCACAGGGATAAATGCCAGGGCTGGAGGTGGACACATATGTGGGGCACTGAGGGGTCCTACACAGGCGGCCAGTATATGGTGCATGGTGACTCCAGTATTTGAGCAGGGCTTAAACACTGAGGCATCTAAGCAGGTGTAGAAGAGCCAGGTAAGGGCAGTTGTGCCAGAGGAAACATTGCAAGGGAACAGTGTGGGGCAGGAAAGCTGATTTTTTGGTGGTTTTATTTTGATATGTTCAGCTGTAGAACGCTCATGTAATAATAGCTACTATTCTTAATGCCCAGTATGAGCCATGCAAGTCTCACACTCTCTTCTTTAAACCTGATGACAACCTTAAGCAAGGGTATTTATTTTTATCTTTCAGATGAGTTAAATCAGGTGCAGAGAGTAAAGGATATCTTTAAGCGAAGGGCAAGCATGGACTCCCACCTGGCTTTGCTTGCTCTCCCCTCTGTCTACCCAAATTCTCTGCGGGGTCCAGTCCTTCCCTTACGACCTCCCACCTGCTGGCAGTGGAGATCCCCTCCTGAGTCTCCCCCCATTGGCCCAGAATAATTCTACACCTTGTCATAAGTCACATGAAGATGGATTGATGGTTATTTCGTGTATAAATTGTACACGTGTAGGATTAAATGCTGACTCTGGAACAAGGAGTGTTACTTAAACTTTAGGAGTCTCTGTTTAGTTTTTTTCCATGATGTTAATTCCACAAGGCTTTCATAAGGAGCATATGGACACATGCTCACACACAGACAGGCACACATGCATGCACCTACATATGCTCACACACAGACAGGCACACATGCACGCACCCACACATGCGCACACACACAAATGCCGACATGTACACACATGCACGCACCCACACATGCTCACACACAGGCTCACGTGTATGCATGTACATGAGTCACACACACACACACATATGCAGGCACACACATGCCCATGCCCTTTAATGCCCTCAGTCAACACCAGGCCATTTCTCTCCTCTTCCCCAGGCAAAATAACTTGATGATTAGCCAATTAGCAGAAATTAAAGATCTAGTAGGATTATCTCTGGCATAATTTGACCTATAAGAATTTGTCCCTATACCTAGTGTGAACACACCTGACTCTTAGAAAGGATTTGCTGAGGGAACAAGCTCAGCCTGACAACCCTTTCTGTTGCCCTGGCATGGTTTCCAGGTCTTCCTTCTCATGAGCCCCAGGCCGACAGAGCAGCAGCAGACTGAAATTGTGATCAGATGACAGAAGTGCTCGGTGAACTGGGAACATCTTTCTTATTATGCAGTTGTCAGGTTGAGCAATTTCAGGACCCAAGTCTTCCAACACAGGCCTCATTAGTCAGCGAGTTTGCCTCATGGAACTACTTAAAGACACATGTGGGCTGCTGTGAGCCCTCAAGTAGGTATCACATCCAGCCACACTCCCTGAGTTACTCCAGCCTTTATGGACATGGGGCGGTTCTCTGCAAGCAGATCTGATGGTTAATTGGGGGACTGTGGCCATCAGCACCACTGAGCCAGGGGTTTATACATGAGCCTTCGTCAAGTCAAGAAGCAACATTTTCATTTCACAGAGTGGTTGCTCCATGGATGGGCCTCAGAGACTGTGGGCATTTGGTACCCAGATGTTTGGCTGTTTTTCCATTTACAAGGAAAAAAAAAACAGATGAAAGCCTCTCTAAGGAAAATGTCCAACCTTATTACAGAAAAGATGGGCATTTTCTTAGCAAGTTCATCATTAGAAAGAATTTTTGAAAGCAGTCACATGCCCATAGAATGAAGCTGAATGGAATCCTGTTTCTCCAGAGACCACAGCAGCGGGGCTGATGGGCCAAGTCAGTCTCCTGATCCCTCTGCTGTCAAATCCTCACCAAAACAAGCTCCAGATCTAATCTTGTTGCTCATAATTCATGAATAATATTATGGCTTGAGTTTGAATTCTTCTTGCCAAATCTTTGCTTACCTTGTGTCCTCATCCAAACGCTGACGACTCATGTTTGGAGTCTTGTGCTTACGGGATGCCAGTGTAGATGTGAAGCAGGACCCTGAGCCACCATGGAGCAGGAGGATGGACATCCACCGGGGGAAGTGGGGCACGAGAAGAGGCAGCCACACTTTGAAAATATCAAACCTCTTAAAGGCAGACAATGATTTTTTAAAAATTGACACAACACCACTTTCATCAACGTTCATTAAAACAGGAAGCAGGTGGTACAAGCCACAGCCAGAAACTGGAGGCTCCTGTGTGATTTCACTTCTCATTAGAACTATACTGCATCACCTCTGCAAAAAAGAGTGTGTGCTCTTCTCACTATTAAAAATCAGAAAGTCAACTTATAAAATTCTTTAAGATTTAGCAAAGATGAAACCTCTGTTTTGTAAAATCCTTTAGTCCTGCGCTCCCTCCCTGGCCCCGTGTCCTGAGTCCGGCCCTTGGCATCTCTCCATGCTCTCACTCTCGGCAAGGCCACGCTCATCCACACAGTTCACTTCTAATTCTAAGAACTTAACATACTGAAGTGAACCAAACAGAGGAACGTCTCTGCCCTGACTGAAATGGCACCAACCAAAAGAGACACAAAGAATTTGACTGATACAAAAACGTAGGTACATTAGCGACACACAGGCACAAGCAGGAATATAAACCAAGAAAGGGCACAGTGGGGAGGCGTCTTCCGAGAGGCTGCAGGATGGAGGGGCTGTGAGGACAGACAGGCTGGGACGTGATCTCAGGGCACAAGGTCAAGGGGCTGCTAGTGCTGCCGGGAGTCAGAAACACGAGTTCGGAGCCAGCACGAGGGTTCAGGCCTGAAGACGTCCATCTGTGGTCAGCAGAGCTCGGGTGAGGCCAGGTGCTCGGCAGAAGAGGGGAAGGGTGGATCTGAGCACTGGGCCTCAAACGCTGCCCTGGGAGGCCAGGACCACTATGAGATGCAGGGCAGGAGACGCGTGAATCTGGGCGGGCAGGACCATTTCCAGGGCAGGGACCGCACCATCCACCCACGCCGTCAGATAAACACCGAAGTTTCCTGTGGGATTTGGCATCATGCGGCTGTTCATGAGACAAGAGCAGTTCCAGGGGAGCTCTGGGGTCACAGACTCCTGCAGAGGGCGGGAGAGAGAATAGGGGCAGCATTTTTCCTCGGTGCAGCTTTTGCCATAAGCAGCAGGAAAACAGGGAGTACTGGGATAAAAAAAAGTTTTATTTTCCTTGAAAGACAAGAAAAATAATGGTAAGTTTGTGGATAGGAATCGAGCAGGAAGGAGAAACTGATGACTCAGGGAACAGGGAGCCTGCTGATGTCCCCGAGCAGATGGGGGGTGGTTTGCTGCCCTGGGGATGAAAGGTGGGGACTCGGAGGAGGGGCGGGCACAGGGGAGGGCTGTGTCTGGGAAAATCCTCTCAGGAGGCTGTGATTTCTTCAGTGATTTCTTCAGAGCCGGGATGGGGAAGAGCTGGAGCCCTGGAGAGAGGAGGGAAGGCCTGAACTGTTCTTCTGGGAGACCAGAGGGAGCAGGTTTCCCCCTGCAAGGCGCTGCCCACAGCCCTGGGCATCAACAGCCGCTTGGCCTCCTGTAGCTTCTCACCATCCACGCCAATTAGCCAGCAAATATCAGGACGCGAGGGCCTGAGGGCATGGGACAGAAAGCCGTGCTGAGAGGCATTCAGCTGGGTGGGGAGGGCGGCCAGGTCATAGTGGCCGAGACATGGTGGAAGGGACGTGGAGCGGCCTCTGGGACCGGACATCGCCAGGGGCCTCTGTCTCGCTTCCCCGCCCTCCGCCCTCCAGCCTGGAGATCCCAGGGGCTACTCTATCGCCACCTCCTGCCACCTCTGCCATCACATCTCACGGACTCCAGCTCCAGCCTTTCAGTTCTTGTGTCTGCATGCGATGGTATAATAGTTTCTGTGTCCATATGGGATGGTATAATAGTTAATCCTCACAATCTTCCTGGTTAACATTCTCACCCTTTGCTTTTTCCGCATGAGAACTTTCATGTACCGCATGTTTAACCAGTTTTTAAATGTTCCACATTGTATTTATCTGAAATGCAATCATTGCTCTAGGGTTTCTTGAGGCCCAGAGTGAAATATCAGCATTTTAATTCCCATGAAGAGAAAAGCCCTCCTGCTCTGAGAAAGAGGGAGAGGTGAAGGAAGAGGGGAGGAGAGGTGGAAGGGGGAGCAGGGACAGAGGAGGTCGGAAGGCCAGTGTACCCCCGTCCAGCACACACCGTGACTCCCTGGTTAATTCAGGACACGCTGCTGCCAGGGATGAATTATCATCACAGCTACTTTAACATTTATTGATTCATTATAAAGCAACTGCCTGACTCAAAAAACATAAAAGTTTTACCAACTTAATGTTCCAGAGACAAAACCATATCACCCCAGGATGAAATTCAGGCATAGAGAAGCTTGTCTTCGCCACCTTACCCGGGAGGCCGTCAGGCATGCCATGAAAATTATTTATCATTTAAAAGAATGTAAATCAGAGCCCCGCTGTGAGGCAAATGCTGCGCTGGGGGAAGGAAATATAAGCCAGGTAGTATCCTGCCTCAGAGGATACAGCATCTCATTAATTTCCCATGATTGTAAATATAGTCAAAGAATGTATTATGCCAACGGTGTATGAGCATCCCTTTTTCTCCACAACCTCGCTACCATCTGTTAGTTTTTGACTTCTTAGTAATAGCCATTGTGATTGGTGATAGATGGTATCTCATCATGGTTTTGATTGGAAGACAGTGTGGCAGTTCCTCAAAGACCTAAACACAGAACTACCATTCAACCCAGCGATCCCATTACTGGATATATACCCAAAGAAATATTATCATTCTATTGTAAAGATGCATGCACAGGTATGTTCATTGCAGCACTATTCACAATAGCAAAGACATGGAATCAACCTAAATGCCCATCAGTGGTAGACTGGATAAAGAAAGTGTGGTACATATACACCATGGAATACTACACAGCCATAAAAAAGAATGAGATCATGTCCTTTGCAGGGGCATAGATGCAACTGGAGGCCATTATCCTCAGCAAACTAACGCAGACACAGAAAACCAAACACTGTATGTCCTCACTTATAAGTGAGAGCTAAATGATGAAAACACACAGACACATAGAGGGGAACAACACACTGGGACCTATTGGAGGTTGGAGGGTGGAAGGAGGGAGAGGATCAGGAAAAATAACTAATGGGTACGAGGCTTAATACCCGGGTGATGAAATAACCGGTACAACAAACCTCCATGATACGTGTTTACTTGCGTAACAAACCTGCACATGTATCCCTGAACTGAAAATAAAAGTTAAAAAAAGAATGTCCTTGGGTCACTCTGGTAAGCAATGGTGCCTTCCATGCTGAGCCCAAGCTGCGTGGCCTCCACTGGTAACCCAGGCTTTCTGGGGGTGACCCAGGCTCTCCGGGGGTGACCCAGGCTCTCGGGGGGTGACCCAGGCTCTCGGGGGGTGACCCAGGCTCTCGGGGCCTTTCCCACCACTGCCCTTATCTTTCCTGAACTCCATCCTGATGTGATGATGTCATTGCCTCTGAGTCTGAGCTCTATCCTGACGTGATGATGTCATTGCCTCTGGGTCTGAACTCCATCCTGACGTGATGATGTCATTGCCTCTGAGTCTGAACTCGTATCCTGACGTGATGATGTCATTGCCTCTGAGTCTGAGCCCTACTCCTTGGCAGTTCCTTTTCTAACCCTGTAATGGCTTCTCTTTGCCTAGACTTTAAATGTCCCTCTTCAGAAAGGATCAATCTGTCATGCTCTTTGCTTCAACCGCTATAATTGCCCGTGGATGACTCATCTTGGGATGAATAATATTATTAAATTTTTAGCTCAGGTCTCCCTCCTGAGTCCTGCTCTGTGCAGCAGTGACTGTGTATTTGCGCATTCATCACTGTCATCATCACCACTGACGTCAGCCCCATCACTGACACTTTACACGGCTTAAAGCATTTTCAGTTTTAAACTCATGTGTGGCCGTTACCTCACTGTATCCACCTAAAACTTCCGTGAGTTAGATACTATTTCCACTTGACTTTTCCAGTCAGCAAATGTTTATTTTGGGTGCTCTGTGATGGGAAAATATTAAATGACCCTATCCTGGGACACAGGTGATTCAATCTGGTTGAGAAGATAAACGCATTTGCAGATAATTTTAATAGAGTGAAATGTGTACAAAGAGATTTACAAAATGTTAGAACGTGGGTCCAGTGCAACTTGGTCGAGGATACAAGGTGAGCCCTTCTGGGGATAAGCCTTAAAGCAATCAGGCATTACCCATGTGTGTAGATGGAGAAAGAAGCCATTCCACACAGACGCCAGCTCAAAGGCTTGGGGTGAGAAATGCCAAGTAGGGGCATTCTAGGCAGTCTGAAGTTACAGAACATAACTGTGCACAAACCCCACAGTGAGCTGGTGGTCATAATTTTCATAGCCTTATTCTTTAATATGACTACCAGGTGTTAGAAAAAATCTCTAAAATAAACAAAATAGATCAACAGAAAAAAATTTTCAGCAGAAATAGGAAGAGTAAAGAGAACAGGAATAAAAAAAGCTTCAAAAAGTGAAATCATAATATTATCCTCATCTAGATAGAAATGAACATTGCACATCTGAAACAAGAAGTCTGAGGAAACAACAAAAAGTAATCTTAAAACTAAACTGACTTAAAACTAAAACTAGTCAACTTAAAACTTTATAAAACTAAACCAAGTCGAATTTGTGCCTTTAATCAACAGATAATTTTTTATAGTATAAGTATGCCCCATACAATAATTGGCCATCCTTAGGCAAATACTAAGAATTATTTGTTGATTTTCTGAAATTTAGATTTAAGTGGGCATTCTGTATTTTTATTTGCTAAATCTGGCAATTCTACCTAAAACTAAAAACATAATAGCAGAAATGAAATAAAATCAACAAAAGATAAGAAAATAAAGTTGAGGAATTCTTCTGGAAATAGGAAAAATAGGTAAAGAAATAAAAACTGTAACCGAAAAAAATAAGAAAATTAGATACCAGTTCAGGAAGCTCAATATTTAAACAGCAGAATCCAGAAGGAAAGAACACATGAAGTGCAGGATGGGAAGGGAACTATTTTTACAGAAAACTTAAAAGCAAAAAGGCTCCCAAGACTAAAGGCCACACATTTCCAGCTTTAAAAGACCCCTCCAATGCTTTCAATAAAGAATAAAAAGGACTCAGACTGAAACAACCATGGAATTTCAGGACACAAAGGAAAAAATAAGTAAGTTTTTAAACTTACAAAGGAAAGCAGCAGGTAGCAGGTAAATGCTGGGAGGCAGAGGGTCTGGGATTCCAGCAGCAGGGGTGGGAGCTGAAGGGACTGGAGTAGAGCCCCCACTTCCAGGAGGAACGCAGGGTTCTCCCTGCCAGTGGCTGGGCCATCTTTCAGCACCACCTCCCTGCCCCGCGCTCCTCCTTCCCCTGCTCCAGGACGTGGGACTCCGCCATTTCCCAGCCGGGCTCCTCCTAGGTGCTTCCGTGCAGACACCGGAAGGAGGTGAGGAGGAACGCCCTGGTGTCCCGTCAGATTTGTCCATGAAGGTTCCGACTCAGAGAACCGCTGGCTTCAGGTGTACCCGGCCGCGCTCCCTCCTTGTGGGTCTGAGCCCCTGCCCTGAATGGTTCCCCGCTTAGCCTCTAGGCTCTGCAAGGCTCGGTGTCTGTTTGCCTGCATGGAATCCCTTCTGTGGAAACACCTGTTTCTATTTTCCTAACAGGAATCCAACACACTTAGTAGTAGGAGTTGATAGGTTTATGTGACTGGGTTGGCTATCTTCTTGTGGTTTGTGATACCTCATAATTTATTAACATATGAAGATAATTTTTAAAAATTGGTGATCTGGTTTTGGAAATGTGTTCTGTGTAGTCCTTGAGTATCCACTGGCTATCAGAACTGTTCTGGCTTTTAACACATGCTGTGTTCTTTATTTTTTACAAGATAATTTTCTTATACTAAATTTTAGGTGAAAATACTAAGAATCCACAAAACTAGTCATTATGGGAAACATTAGATTGTTACAGCTGATCTCAGGCTTCAAGGTGGATGCCTTATAGTTTTAGAAATAATAGCATAAATTTAAGATGAACAAAAAATCAGACCAAAGAGATACATAAAAGGGAAAAATAAGATTGAAAATGTTAATTTAAATTTTAAAAAATAACTAGAGTTAATCAGCAAAAGATGTATAGTGAGATAGAGTCCTGACTGCAGACATTAGTAGGACCGATTCAGGGTCTTCAGTAATGATAAAGTCTCGGAATGCCGTGGACTCATCAGCAAGACTTACTTCATCATGGCATTAGAGTCATCAGCCTGTATTGACCTCATGCTGATAAATAATTTAAAGAACAATACCTCGTACTAGCTGTATATGAGTTAAATAAACTCAGGATTATACGTTAGTCTCTCCAGGGAGAGACTGTGGTGACCCTCACATTGCATGTGTCTGGCCTGTGTGACTATTTTTATTGCAGATATTAGAAGAGTACATTCTGAGCTCTGGAGGCATCGTCCTGACTTGAGCTCATCTCTGAGCACATTGAGCTGCCTCCCCTCATTGCAGGTGCCAGTGGACTTTGAGACAACGTGTTGGAGGGACAGACCCAGAGCACTCTGGGAGGTCAGAGATGGTCACCCCAGAAAGTTCCCTCCTTGCCCCACCTGGGAGCAGGGAGCACCCTTTCATTTACGTGAAGACATTATTGTCTACGCTTGTGCATATTTCACATAAATTTTAGAATCAAGTTTCATTAAAAAATCCTATTGGAGAATTGAAAGTATTAATGAATAGAATTGATACTTTCAATTTAATTGATTTAGTAGTGCAATTTGGGAAGAAATAACAGCATTTAAAATGGTGAATTCTTCTCCTTAGTAAGGTTGTCTCTTTAGTTAGGCTTGACTTTTATGTTCTGAGGCTTATAATTTTGCATAATCATGAAACTTGCATACTTCTTGATTCCCAGATATTTGAGGGAATTTTGTGGAAACAATTGTATCTAACCTTTACAATTTCAAACTAAAAATTAATTGCCTGGTTAATGTTTTACTTTACCAATTCGTGCATACACACAGATGGAGCGCATTGCCCGGCCAGGCTGGAATGCAAGTACTGTGTGCTATTTCTTTTCGTTTGGACAAGTTCACCCTGCAGAGTAATCATATTAGCTTCTGCCTGGAAGCCAAGTGGGAAAAGGAGAGTGCAGATTTCACTTTTCAGTTTATAAACTTTCCCTCCTTCTCCACTTTCAGTTCGGAATGTTCACCTTCAGCTCTGCCGGAGTCCATCTCCTTCAGAAGTCCACAACCTCCACAGCCCATTAAAATCACACAGGAGCTTTAAAAATCTCAACACTCGGGCCACACACCAAGCCAATTAAGGGGAACCTCCAGGGTGGGATGCAGGCCCATGTGGTTCGTGCAGCTCGCCAGGTGACCCACTGTCCTGACCCTTGACACTGGAAGTGTGAGACTCAGACGGATGCGAGAGTGTCCCCAGGGAGCTTATTAACCATGCATGTCTCCAGGCTCACAGACCTGTTAGATTGGAAGCTGCATTTTAACAAGCCTCTCAATGCTCATGAAAGTTTGAGAAGCACTTCTGGACCTCCAGGCTTCTGCAGGGCTAGTGGCCAGGCTTTAGTGATGGGAAAGGAACTCTGGGACATGAACATTTTCTCACACAGCAGTAGGTCTCAGACTTGAGGGAGCTTCAGAAGCATATGCAAAGCTTCAAGCTCTACCCTCTGGAGTTTCTGACTCGGGGTTTAGCACGGGGCCCATGTTGGGCATTGCTAAGGAATCCCAGGTGATGCCCTGCTGCTAGTTGGAGACTACACTTGGAGATATAGCATTCCACAGACTCGAACAGCCTCAGCTGCAGTCTCAGCTGCGTTCTCGGGTGTATTCAGCTTCAGCTGCATTCTTGGGTGCATTGACCTGCTCCCAGGCCTTTCTGGAGATGCCTTTGGGGAGACACTTGATTCCAGCCTTCCCCGCCGATAGCCAGGCTTTTGGCTCTGCCTGGAGTGTTTCGTCTGCCATCACGCTTCCATCCATATCCCTGCCTCCTGCATTTTGTTGTTAACATTTCATCTCTCTCATCTTCATCTTTATTGTGGGTTTTATTTCTTTATTGTCATTTTGGTGGGATTTGGTCACAAAACAAAGACAAATCTGTTAAATTGCCTACAGTGATTTTGAAATCCCTATTAGTTACTTTTTAACATTTGTGAGAGCCATTAAATTCCGAGGTTATTCATTATATTGTCAAGCCCTGTTGTTTGCTGTATTCACTTTCCTTGGGTTTTAGCTCCTTTTCTAGTTAAATTTGATGCATTTTTTGTGAATAAATGTTTATGCTAAGATCATTGTAGATTTGCATGCTATTATACGTATAGAAAGACCTAATGGACCGTTTACCAGTTTCTGCTGTAGTTACATCCTGCAAAATTAAAGTACAAAATCACAACAAGGATAATGACATTGATAGAATTAAGAACAGCTCTGTCACCACAAAGATCTCTCCTTTGGCAACTACTAATCTCACTTCATCTCAATAATTTTGTTATATAATGCTATATAGCATTACATATTATATATGTATATAATGTATATAGGTATATGTATGTAATCTGTTTCAAGAGTGTTATATCAATGCAGTCATACGGTGTGTGACTCTTGGGATTGGCTTTTTTCACTCAGGACAATTCCCTGCAGATTCACCTAGGCTTCTGCAGCCTTAGGAGTCTGTTCTTGGTTTGCTGAGGAATCCATGGTGCGGTTACACCACAGTTTAACCATCCTCCTATTAAAGGATGTCAGGGCTGTTTCCGGTCTGGGGCTCTGAAGAACAAACCTGCCACAAGCATTCGTTCACGTACAGGTTCTGTGTGAACGTGCTGTTGTATTTCTCTGGAATAAGTGCCAATTCTGGGTCCCGTGGTAGTTCTAAGAAACTGCCAATCTACTTCCATAGTGGCTGCACCACTGAGACTCGTACCCTCGTACCCACTGTGGGTAAGACATTCGTTCACCGTACCCTCTGCAGATTGACTGTTGCCACTCTCTTCTTTTGGGCCTTCAGATGGGTGGACAGCAGCATCTCATTCATTATGGTTCTTTCTCTCTATGTTTCTCTGGTGGCTGATGGACTTGAACATCACCGCACGTGTTTATTTGCCATGTGCAAGTCCTGCTTCATGAAATATCTGTTCATGTTTTTGGCCCATTCTCTAGTTAGATCATTTGTTACCTTTCTGTTGGGTTTTGACAGCCCTTTTCTATTGCAGATTTGAGACCTTTGTTGGGTGTGTGGTTTGCAAACATTCTCTCCCAGTCTGCAGCTTGTTTTTCAACCTCCTAACAGGGGCTTTTGCAGAGAAAAAGTTTCAATTTGGAGTCCAATTTACCAATTTATCTTTTCTTATGAATTGCGTTTCTCCTTTCAAGTCTAAGAACTCGTTGCCTGCCCCTAGATATTAAAGATTTCCTCCTTTTTTTTTCTAAAAGTTTTACAATCTTGCCTGTTACATAAGAGTCCATGATTCATTTTGAGTTACATTTTAAAGTGTGAGATTTAGATTTTTTTCAACACTCTGTGTTGTAAAGGCAAATCTTCCTCTGATGCGTGGCTTTTGCACCTTGTTGAAAAGCATTGAGCAGCCGGGCGCAGTGGCTCAAGCCTGTCATCCCAGCACTTTGGGAGGGAGACGGCAGATCACAAGGTCAGGAGATTCGGGACCATCTGGCTAACCCACGGTGAACCCGTCTCTACTAAAAATACAAAAAACTAGCCGGGCGAGGTGGCGGCGCTGTAGTCCCCAGCTACTCGTGGAGGGCTGAGGCAGGAGAATGGCGTAAACCGGGAGGCGGGGACTTGCAGGTGAGCTGAATCCGGCACTTGCACTCCAGCCTGGGCCACAGCAGCGAGATCCATCTCAAAAAAAAAAAAAAAAAAAAAGAAAAAGAAAAGCATTGAGCATATTTATGTGGTCACTTCTGGTTTCTCTGTTCTGTTCTTTGATGTGCATCGGTAGTCCTTTACCAATACTACGCTGTCTTCATTAATGCAGCTACATAGTAGGAGTTGAAATCTGAGAAAGTGATTTCTCCCACTTTGTTCTTCCTTTAAAATATCATTTTAGTTAACTTGGGGTCTATGCCCTTCAATATTATGGTAGAATAAGCTTGTCTATATGTACAAGAAACCCTATTGGTATTTTGACAGGAATTGCATTAAACATATAGAAACATTTTAGGATAATTGACGTATTTATGCTATTGAACTTTCCTATCCATAAACAATATATTTTCCACTTATTTAGGTGATTGATTTCTTTCAGCAGGAGTTTGAAATTCAGCATTCATATATTGTGCATGTTTTATTAAATTTACACCAATTATACCTTTTTTTTAGTGATTGTCTAAATGTTATTGTATTTTTAATTTCACTTCCACATGTTCATCTTTACTGTATAGAAACGTGATTGATTTTAGTGTGTTGAACTTGTATCTGTGACCGTACCAAAATCCCTTATGGGTTCTAGCAGGTTTTTTGTAGATTCTTAAGGATTTCACACATAGACAGTCATGCCATCTGCAAGTAGAAACAGTTTTAATTTTTTCTTTCTGCATTAGTTTGCTAGGGCTGTCATAGGCAAGTACTATATTCTAGGTGGCTTAAACAGCAGAAATTTATTTTCTCACAGTTATGGAGGTTGGAAGTCCTAGCTCAAGGCCTCAGCAGGTGTGGTTCCTTCTGCAGGCTGCAAGGGAAGGACCTGTTTCAGGACGTGCTCCTTGGCTTGCGACCCCATCTTCTCCGTGTGTCCTCACATCTTCCTTCCTCTGTGTCTGTCTGCATCCCAGTCTCTTCACATAAGGACACTAGTCTTACTGGATTAGTGCCCACTCTGATGACCTCCATCTAAATTACTTACTGCACTGAAGTCCCCCTTATTCTCAGTTTTGCTTTCTTAGAATTCATTTACCTGTGGCCAACCATGGTTGGAAAATATTAAATGAACAATTCCAGAATAAACAATTCCTAAACTTTAGATTGTGTGCTGTTCTGAGCAATGTGATTAAATCTCCCACGGTCCCTCTCTCCACCTCCCGAGATGGGAACTGTGTCTTTACCTGGCATGTCCTAGGGAGCGTATACGCCTCCCTCCCAGAAGTCACTTATTAGCCATCCCGGCTCAAATAGAAAAATGGCAGTGTATATGGGGTGTGGCTCCATCTGTGGTTCCAGGCCTCCACTAGGAGTCTTGGAACACAGCCCTCCCCTGTGAGTGTAGGGGTGAAGGGAGGTGGTGGAAGGAGGTCAGTGTACCTCTGACAAGCTCCATCTCCAAATACAGTCATGTGCTGAGGTACTGGGGGTGAGACTGCAATGTGAATTTTGGGGGAACATAATTCAGCCCATGACACTTTCCAATCTGTGTGTTTTTATTTTTATTTTTTTCTTGACTAATTGCAGAGGCCAGGACTTAGAGCAAGATGTGGACAGTGGTGGGAACCAATGGCTGTGCCACAATCCTGGTCTTGGAGGGGATGTGTTGGGTTCTTATGATCAGATGCGATGCCAGCCTTGGATTTCTCAGATGCTCTTCGCCAACCTGAGGGCTCCTCATTGCCTGAGAGATTTTATAATGAATGGGTGTTGGGATTTGTCATATGCTTTTTCTAAATCACTTCATATAGCCACATATTTTCTTCAGTCTGTTTATATGGTGGATTACCTGGATTGATTTTTGAGTGTTGAACCAGCCTTGCTTGCCTGGGAAATGTACGATTTGATTGTAGTGTGTAGTAATTTTATGCATGGGTAGATTTGCTTTGCTAATATGTTGTATAGAGTCTTTGCATCTAAGTTCATGAGTGATATCAGACTGTAATTTTCATAAGTGAGTCTCATAAAAAGAATTAGAAAATGTGCTTCTTTTATATTCTGAAAGAGATTATATAAAATTTACATTAATTCTTCTTTAAACATTTGCTAGTATTTTCAGGAACTCCATCTATGTCTGAAGATTTTAGGTGGAAGTTGTTAAATACAAATTAAATTTAAAGGTGTAAAGCTATTTGGGTTATCTGTTTCACCAGAAGTGAACTACAGTAGTTTCTGTTTTTCAAGGAATGAGCCCACTTTATTTCAGTTGTTGAGTTTCAATGTGTTTTTAGAATCCCTTATGATTCCTTTAAGTGCTACAGTACATTTATTGATATCTCACTTTCATCACGATATTGGTGATTTGGGTCTTTTGAAAAAATATTTACTTGCTAAAGGTTTATCAGTTTTAATGGTAATTTTCATCAGCTTTTTGGTTCACTGATTTCTCCATTTTCCTATATTCAATTTCACAGTTTTTTATTCTTATCTTTTTATCCTACCTATTGCTTGCTTTGGGTTTATTTTGTTCTTCTTTTCTGGTTGCTTTAGTTAAGAACTTAGATTATTGATTTAAAACCTTCCCAACTTTCTAAAGCGAAAACTTAGTGCTATACATCTCCCTCTCAGAACTGGTTTGCCTGCACATCACCAATTTGGATATGTTGTATTTTAATTTTTACTTATTTTTATTTCCTTTGAGATTTTCTCTTTGACCCATGGAGTACATTTAAGTAGGTTGTTTAATTTTCAATTGTTTAGAGAGCTTCTTATTGTGTTTCTCGTACTGACTTATAGTTTTATTCCATATTGGTCAAATTGTATACTCTGTAATTTCAGTTCTCACAGGATATGGCCTACCATGGTTTATGTTCCATGACCACTTGACAAACACGTGTATTTTTCTATTGTTGAGTAGAATGTTGATGTGGTTTGGATCTGTGTCCCCACCCAAATCTCATATTGCATTGTAATCCCCAGTGTTGGAGGTGGGGCCTGATGGGAGGTGATTGGATCATAGAGACAGTTTCTCATGAATGGTTTAGCACCATCCCCTTGGTACTGTTCTGTTGATAGTGAGTTTTCAGGAGATCTGATTGTTTAAAAGTGTGTGACACTTCCCCTGTCCCTCTCTCTCTTCATCTTTCTCTGGCTATGTGAAGTGCAGGCTTGCCCTTCACCTTCCCCGCATTAGTCAGGGTTCTCTAGAGGGACAGGACTAATAAGATATATAT